>NC_141994.1:10159055-10394055 GCF_049901715.1 Pseudonaja textilis | reverse complement strand
AAAAAAAGTGACTTATGAGTGTTGCAGCATTTCCTGGACACTTGATCAAAATTTGGATACTTGGCAAATGGCAAATGTTTTTATGACAGTTGCAGTGCCCTGGATCACCTTTTGCAATCTTGTGACAAGCAGGGTCATTGGGAAAGCCAAATGTACTTAACAACCATGTTACCAAACTTAACAACTGCATCAATTCACTTCACAACAGTGGCAAGACACTTATAAAATGGGGCAAAACTCAAACTTGCTGCCTTGCTCAGCAATGGCTCCATTGTGATCATGTCAAGGACAGTGTTGAGATTCAACCAGTTCACACCACTTTGGGAGAACCAGTTGTTAAGTTTCTGAGCAGTTTGGTGAACTGGTTGTTAGAAGAAATAATTAGGGCAGAGAACCAGTTGTTAAATTATTTGAATCCCACTATTGGTGCCTATACATGTGTACAATATAGTAGGTTATTTTTGACAAGTTAATATATTTCTTACATAGCAGGTGCTGTGTCATGGCCCTGTCCAAGCCTGAATCTGCAGATGACTGCAGATTCTGGAGCTGGGGCTGACGGAGGATGAGGTTGTGGCTTCGTTGGCTCCGAAGGAATGACTGGAGGAGCAGAACCAGGCAACCCCAGGTCCCTCAGGCTGGGGAAGGATGGCCAGCGAGGAAAAATGGGTGCAGGATGACCAAGGGAGGGGAGAGAGGGCAGGCCGTGGAACAGATGAGCGACGGAGCTCTGGCGCCGAGCAAGGACTCCCCTCTCCTGATCCCCAAGCATGGAGAGTGGAGAGGAGGCAGAAACAGCACAGGCCGACCCGACCACTCGGAAGCAGAGCACCCCACCCCTCTTCACAAGGCTCACCTGTGGATTGAGACTTGAGGCGCTGTTGGAAGGGGCATTTGTCTGGAACAAACGGGTGAATTCTTGGAGCCATTGCTGCCATTGCTGACGTCTGGATTTTGCTGTGCTTCCTATTCGGATCATATCTGATTGGTGGGGTCAGATATTCGGATAATATCTGATCGGGGTGGGGTGGGGGTCCAATTCACTTCAAAGTTGTATGCCTTGCCCGGTTTGCCTGCCTCACTGGACTTCTCACCCTGTTGGCTTTCTTGCTAACTTTGCTTGCTCAACCGCTTGCGGTCAGAGGCTGTCAGAGGTGTGCGTGGGAGCTTTTGCTCCAGGACTTGCAGGATCGGTGGGAAGGTTTGGGGGAATGTTGGAGCAATAAAAGGGAGTTACAACTGTTCTCCGGCTGTGTTTCTTCCGTGCCTCCCCCCCACCTGGGTCATCACATGCTGGCACTGTCATTAGTAATAAAGCTTGAATAAAGCGAACTCTATATTTTGCTCTATACTTGGAGCAGGTGACAAAATGGAAATGTTAACCCAATGCCCTACTAAACTGATAGATGAATGACCTCGTATAGACTAAAACCCATTGTACCTTGGAATAGGGTTCATCAAGTTCAAGAAAACCCATTAACATCGCTTTCAAGTAAATATCTGTAGGATGTGGTGTTAGGAATTTTAATGTTTTTATCAGGACATTAAAGCCCAAGGAATCATAAGTGGAACAAAGGAAGACTGACTTGCTACTACGTGAATCTAAAATTTCTCTTTCACAATCTGCAACTAGCATTTATGCTTCGTTCTCTTTCATTAGCATGGTGAGTCAACTTTGTTAGATACAATATCTATAGTATCTTACAAGGAAGTGGGCCTGTATTACAGAAGAAATAGAACTGATGGATATCTCTGGATGTGGGACATACCTGTATACTCGTGTCCTCAATAATAGCTGCGTACATCATTATCTTTTGATTAGTGAGGTCACTTTAATCTCTAATTGTTTATGCTGATGTTCTTTTTAAAACCTATGAACCTCAGCAGTTTTCCTCAGACTGGAAACCACACATATTCTCCAGTCAGGCTGGAAGCTGAAACATAACACATTACAAGGGTATCTAAGAGATTCTGGCCTTGTGCATCTGAAACCTGAAGCAATGTTTCAGTAGATGCTCTGAATGCCTTTATTCCAACTAGAAAAGTTTTGCCTCATTTCCAATGTGTGTCTCTGGTGAATTGAGATTATTTGGTGCATTTGAGATTATTTTCTTTTCTGCTCAAATCCTCCCTTTTCTTCCTGGGACCTTCCAGTTTCTTCTAGTTTCCAAACAATAACATGCTGACCTTTCCTTTTCCACCCACTGTTTAACAATCCTTTAAAAAAAAATACTGTTTAGCAATCCTTTAAAAAATACTGCCTCCAAAGTCCCTTTCTTGGATTTCCTGTCTGGAGATCAGTTCCATTAGACAAAGTAAAACTTTCTTCAAAAGATAAAGTCTGTTTTAACACAATAAAGTTTCCAGGGATATTATCTATAACTAACCTCAACACTTTATCTGGCAATAAATCAGATTTCTTTCCTCTCAGACCTGAAATTTAAAACTGGAAATTTTCAGAAGTACCTGCTGCTACCTACTAGTTATATGTAACTTTTATTTTTATTTTTTTCAGTTTCAAGTTTTTTAATTTTATTTTACAATAATATCCATATCAATGTGTGAACAGTGTGGCACCTGGGTATCATACATTTCAGTACAAATAAAAAGTGCTATTAATCATATGTGTTACATTCCTCAAGCTTATGTAGTTTTAATGTTGATACACATATTTGTATCAAATTATAGACTTTCATTATTTAATTATTCAACGTTTCAATACATTATTCCAATGCCAATCACGATATTGTTTAAACATACATAATACCATCCTTCAATTTTTAACCTTCCCTCTTATATTTATTTTTATCTTATTGTATAAAAATGTGTATACTAATATTCCCCCCCCCTCTTATTTCTATCCCTATTCTGAAGTTTCCAGGGATATTATCTATAAGTAATCTGAACACTTTATCTGACAATAAATCATGTTTCTTTCCTCTCAGAGCTGAAATTTAAAACTGGAAATTTTCAGAAGTACCTGCTGCTACCTACTAGTTAGATGTAACTTTTATTTTTATTTATGTGTCTAATTTATAGAACCATCTATCCAGAGGTGATATTCAGTAGGTTGTGACCAGTTCTGGAGAACCAATAGCGGAAATTTTGAGTCGTTCAGAGAAGCAGCAAATACCACCTCTGACTGGAGATTTTACAGTATCCTTCCCCTGCCACACCCACCAAGTCACACCCACAGAACCAGTAGTAAAAAAAATTGACTCCCAACACTGCACCCATCTCACATCTCACATGTGACTCTGGGCAGCATACAACAAAACTAAAACAATAAATATTCAAAATCATAATTATTAACATTTAAAAACTAAAAAAACAGCTAAGTAGCAATAACAGATGGAGAGATGTTAATAATAATGGAGTAACCTTACTAGTTCATCCGTCCACTGGGGTTCCCAGGCCTGCTGACATAGCCAGATCTTGAGGGATCTTCAAAATCTTAGAAACAATGAGGCTACCCCTCACCTGGAGGAATGGAGGAGATTGCAGAATACGGGGGCCACAGCAGAAAAGGACATAGAATAACCCTTCTATGAAGCTATCACCTCCTGCTTTGTGTTATTCATGCATCTCTCGAGAGTAATCACATTCCTATTTTATGATGTCCAATGAAAAAGAGTCCTATATCATAAGAGACATCTACTCCAAGCCCACTGTGGAATGGAAGAATCATTAGTAAGAAACCCATGCCTCAGAATTGTTATTCATACTCAACATCTGGAAAATAACAGAATGTAGGCAAATGTAGAAGATTTCCAAATCTGGTGAGATTTATTGTGTTGCTGTTTAAATTGCAATACTTATTTCTTAATCACTGGCTTGATGGAGAAGTTAACAAAACAAATGTTATGCAAAGCTGTGTCCTTTCTTTTTTTTTGGCAGATGATACACTTCCTCTTTTTAAAAAAAAAGATACGCACAGTTCTGCACAAACTTTCTTGTTTCCAGAACACAACTGGCAAAATGGGATTTGTCCAGAAAAGTCTATGAAGCCCAAAAGCTTATTCTTTCTATCTATCTGTGAATTGACCCAAATAGACACAGATCAACTTGCAATTTCATTCCACTATAAATGAGAAGCAGTAGAGTTTCAGGGTCAGGATAAGAACATCCTACTGTCATTATAAATGTCATGTTTCATGGATCCTTATTTTGTACAATGTATTCATTTTGCTGAAAAAATAATTTCCCATAAATTACTGGAATGCCATTTTAAATTGTTTCTCCTACATTTGAAGCCTATGTCCTAGCTTTTCATTGTCTGGTATAATGTTGGCTGGAAATTCTGCAAATGAGCCCAAAATGTTTAGAGGACTGGTTGGAAGAAAACATTTATGAAAAAAGCATATTTGCATTTTAGGACTAGAACCAATATTTTTTTAAAAATTCTATGGCATTATGTTCTCATCACCCAGTCCAAAATATATAAATATATGTAGACAATATAGTCACAACAATTTAACAATCTTGTACTAGATGGGCTTCTTAGGATCAAAGGTTAATATAGCAATTCATATTATAGGTAAGAGTTTGCAACAGACCAATTCAAAAGATTAATCATAGTATGTGAGAAGCATCTTGAGTGATGGGGCAAAGGTCAGATAAGAGCCTAACATGCAGCTGCATAATGAGCAAAGAAAGACTTGGAAGGGAGTCAGACTAGTTTCTCAGGCTGTTAAAAAGATGGTCGGAGTTTTGTACTTTCAGACTTGTAATATTCTGTTAATGTAGCCTTTACTAAATAGAATTAGCTCATCTAGTCATGCTTCCTGTGTGGTTGGCCTGGAAGGCTGACATACAGCTGGGGAAAAGAATAAAAACGTGGTAAGTATATCCTTTTGTGAAAGATAAAATTGTTTCCTCTGTTACTGTGTATAATATTTTATGGAAACTTGGCCAACTCTTCACTAAACGATTCAATGACAAAATCTACCACTTTCCACCTCAAAAGAGATATCTGAACAAAAGAGATCTTCAGTTGGTTTCATTAACAAATTAAGCTGACATTTACATATGTATGCTTTGGAATAATTGGAGAAAATGGTTTGACTCAACCTAGCAAATAGTATTTGGCGAGCTTAATATTTAAACTTTGGCATTAAAGGGTTTGTGGCATTCTTGATCAGCAGGGACAGTAATAAACCACTCACCTTTATTTTAATAAGTCTACTATTACAGAATTTGCAATTATGAACAAAATACAAGCAAATAATGAACAAAAAGATTCCTGCAAAAGAGACACAGGAGTACCAGTCACATAATTTCCTGATCAGCATGCAAAAGAACTCTTTCTACCAACAAAATAATTGTCATTTAGCAGATTGGTACTACAGAGAGCAGGCCAATATTTGGTTTTCCTAAATATCAATTTTCAGTTTATGCCAAGGTTCATCAAGGCTCTGTTCCATAATGTAATGACATTGTCACTTTCAAGTAAATCTAAAATGATGTTTCTCAACATTTTCATGCTGACTGGAGAAATTTAGATTCTGAAGTCCATACTCTTGTAGTTGCTAAGGTTAAGAAACATTGATATACAGCATCTTCAAGAGGGGAATGTGTCCCGTTTTAAAGATGGACTATACAAGGTCCTCCTCAACTTACAACCACAATTTCTATTCTAAGTGAGACATTTATTTAGTGAGTTTTGCCAAATTTTACCCCTTTTCTTGTTGAGCGAATCACTGCAATTGTTAAGTTGGTAACTCGATTGTTAAGTGAATCACATAACGCTTCTCCATTGACTTTGCATGTCAGAAGGTCACAACGGTGATCCCATGACCATGGACACTGTAACGGTGGTAAATATGAGTCAGTGGCCAAGCACATGGCCATGGGATGCTGCAGTGATCATAAGTGTGAAAAATAATCATAAGTCAGTGTTGTTGCAACTTTGAACGGTCATTAAATGAATGGTTGTAAGTCAAAGATCACCTGTAGATTAAAATTACCCCCTACATCACTACATGATACCCCCTGGCATCATCTCAGAACTGGTTCCATTCCCAATAATTTTCATAACAATGTCTACTTTTGAGAATCAGTTTTTTTCCAGCTTTTCTCCAATTTATTGGACATTGAATCAAAAGTGTTTCAAATCTCTATTCCATTTAAATCACCTATTTATATCACCAAAACCACCTATGCAAAATTTTGCCAGAATATTCCCACTGGGAAAAATCCTTTTCTTCATTTTGTGGCTTCCCTCTCAACCCATGGTAATCTTGCCCCCAAATGCTCTTTGTGTATTTCCTTCATTTCATCTTCAGCCAATGTAGTCCCTAGAACATGCAACAACAATAGTGTTTGGGAGAAACAGACGGTTGAAAAATTACCATCATTCAATCTTCACGTGTCAAGGAGGGTTTTAATGCTGCCAAGGAGCAACTGCTCATCAAACACACACCCTCGTACATGTACACTGATGCATGCTTATTGGAAAACATGAAAGGATAGGGGGTATCTTATTTTCTTTTCCTTTTGTGCAAAGTGTGGGGAGAGAGAATTCCTCACGAATATTGAGCAATTAAAAGTTGGCAGGAAAATATTGCACGCACATGACAGAGGGTTAGACTTGTTTGCATCAAGGTCAGAGAAAAATAAAATTCAATAAATACAGACTATGAACATTGCAGCTTAAGTCAGGCATTCAGAATCTGATTTCCACTCAGCTGTGTTGAAGCTCCTTTCCCACAATGCCTAAGCAGCATGTAAAATCTTAATGTAAAGGCAAAATAGCGTTTGGGGATATAAATATCCTGGTATGTTTATACCAATAGCATCTGCAGCAAATAGGGAAAAATCTTCATGGTATTTTTCAAGCGAACCATTTAGAATAAAAGCATGGTGATTAAGAAATGTCCTTATGTTTGCCAATATTTATTCTATTTATTAGATTTACAACCCACCTTTATTTGTGCCACTTAAGACAGTGTACCTAATACCATCTCTCTGATTTTTGCAACAATAACCTTGTAGACTAGGTTGTCTAAGTACAAACGATTGGCTTATCTCCAAACTGGTTTTCAAGATTAAGGAAGGATGGAAATCTTGATCTCCTGAGGTTTAGTCCAACTCCTTAGCTTTGTTTGCCCCAGAGTGGCTCTCATATGTCAAGGGTCTTCACATTTATTATTTTTAAGCCAAAGTAGTTAGTTCCTAACTGGAATGGAGCTTTAAATATTAACATTGTTCATATCTACAGGATCAGAAAAACAACATCTTTAAGAAGAAGGTTGTTTCTCATGTTTGGCTGCGCTGTGTGAAATAACTGCTTCATATTTTTTTAAAGCCAAGCCTGGCCTTGTGTATTCATTCATTCATTCATTCATTCATTCATTCATTCATTCATTCATTCATTCATTCATTCATTCATATCCAATCAGCTCTCAAAGGATGAATGAATTAATCAACTATGGCTGATAAATGTTTCATTGTATAAAAACTTGTTTTATTTTTAGTCAACGGTTCTTTACGTTGGTGATGACTATCCACTCCCACCCACCACTTGTTTAATTGCATAAATCTTTTCATCTGGGCTATAAAGCATTTCCTTTTTGCTCCTAAAAGAAATAACGCTGAAAAATAGTATGCTATCTAAAGCCAGTTTAAGCCTGTTTCCAGAGCAGTTTCAGTAACACTCGAACAGTCCTCAGCAGCAGTCTGGGAGCTGTATGGAAGAATGCCAAATCAGACATTCTCACTTCCTTTTTGCAGAAGTCAGCAAGTACACCCCTCTGTTTGCTTTTCTTTTAATTATTATTTACTAGATTTGCAAATATAACTGGGAAAAGAACCAATAAAATATATAATGGAAGCGAGTGGTAAATGAAGAGATTTGTTATAAGCACTGCAAAAATTAAGGAAAAAAAAAGAAAGCAACGACACAAATATAAATCTATCAGTTAAAAAATACCAGTTGGAAAGTTGAAATCAGTGTTAAAATAAAGGAATATTCGAATCAGATTATTATACAGCATAGTAATTGGCCATTTTTAACCAGCATGGTTTGATTTATACATTTTAAGCTGAGAAAAAAGGTAGAAAAAGTCTACCTGATCTGAAAAAAAAATACTGAATTTAGCAACTCAAAAAGAAAAAGAAAATCCTAAATATTATAACCTTATGTTAGGAGAGACCCATACACCCAAACCCAAATCAATTTGTAAGATTACACCTAATCATGGTTTCCAGATTGAGTTAAATTCTCTATCAGATTTGTTTTTTTTAAAACCTGAAATTAGTTTTGCCATTGAGTCATATGCCCTCCTTTCCTAGCTTTACCATACTTCTAGAGAAGGATTTATTTGTGTTTTATTATAGTAAGGATAAGAGTATTCTAACAGCTGTTACCATGTACAAAACCAGTTAAGTATATTTTCTGAGAATATAAGGTTTAGTAATGTTTAGTAATCAATATGAAAGAATGAATATGGATATTACATTGCCAACAGTTTTTAGAAAACAAATCATCTATTTTGGCAAGCAGTACTGGAGTAATACACCATTAGTAGAATATGTTATACTAATTTTAAATATTTTTCTTCCATAGATATGCCCATTGTTGCATGACAGTTATTCTATTCAGCTTCCACATCTATTTGATCATTCAGCCCTTGTTCATTTTCTGAATCATACAACAACTTGTAGATAAGCCCTTATAAATTCTCTATTTTCTGTGTGATACATTTTACTAGTTTAGTTAACTCTCTAAGTGTTTTAACCTCTTGTGAAATTCTTTTAAGACTGCACTGCTTTTTTATAGATAGGGAGTCAGGGAGGTTCTGGCCATTATATTAAAAAAAAGTATCTCAAAGAACTTAATCTGTGTTTCTTCACAATAAAATCTTGCAATCTCTATGGATTGTTATCCTTCCATTAGTCACATTTCTTTATTCTTCTTCATCAAAAAAATAGATATTTCAATCTGAAGCAAAGACCATAAATCTGGACTAATTCTTTTTCTATATTTATCCCATACTTTTATAATGCCTCTTATTTAAATTCATGGGTGTAGGAATAGCTTTTATCTTTTGCTCTGTTTTCAAAATAGAACCCTGCTTGTGTGTTAGTTCTAATTGTTTCAGTTCATTATTTAATACGTTTGTTTTTGTATGGCCTTCCTTCTCTTTGAAGCCAAAGAAATATACAGTTCAGTAATAAATCTTTGCTCAAATCCCATTTTCTAGATAAAGAAACATCAAATCAGCCTGGTTTAGAATAAGCTTTTCAGTTTGTATTGACACTTCAGCTAATACCCTCTTGTACTATTAATAAACCTTCAACTCTCCACTTTTCAATCTAAGGCTTCCGCTGTGTAATGTTATAGGGTAGTTGCTGGCTTACAATCAGCATAGATGAAAGCAGCAATTTCCACATCTTTCCTTAAGTGTCTTGTTTGCTTGCTTTTCATCTTGAATAAAGCAACACGTGTTATATTAGGATTAAACCAAAGTATGAATGTATCTATTTTTACTAAAATATATATATATACAGTCAGCTAGCATGTGAACCTGAAAAGCACTTTGAACATTTTCCTGAGTTCAGAATGACACATTGCCAATAGTTACCATACTTAAGCTGGTTGTTACACATTGAGCAGCTGCTCCTGGTAGAAAAGTAAGTTAGAATAATTATAATAGATATAATAAGAAACCTAAGAAGGAGGAGGAAGAGAACGGGGATATGTTACATGTCAAAAAAACTCACACAACAATAAATCAATATTTAGGCAGGTTGACGGAAGTGTCATATTAATCCAACGTCAGGAATTGAAATTACACATTTTTAATCTATTTATTTATCATTTGGTAGATGATAAATAGCAACAGCATGTCGACTTATACACTGCTTCATGGTGCTTTACAGCCCTCTCTAAGCAGTTTACAGAGTCAGCATATTGCCTCCAACAACCTGGGTCCTCATTTTACTGACCTTGAAAGGATGGAAGGCTAAGTCAGCATTGAGCCTGTGAGAATTGAACTGGCAAGTTGTAGGCAACCAGCAGTCAGCAGAAGTAGCCTGCATTCTAACCACTGCGCCACCATGGCTCGTCTACCTAAAAGTGACTCTAGGCAGCATACAACACTGAATATATTTATAGCACCATAGCAGTGAATGCCTGCCTCTTGGGATCCACCAAGGGAGGTTCCCTGACAGGACCTAGAGCATGTCTTTTCTGCTAGATCTGACGGGATGGAGTAGATATAATTGGGGAGAGGTAAAGCCCTCAGATAACCTGGTCCCAGGCCACGAAGGGCTTTAAAGTTTTAACCAACATTTTGAATTGCTCCTGGTTACAAATATGCAAGTAATGCAGCTTGTGGAGCAAAGATGGAATGTGTTGCCCTGAAGGCACATATAACTTACTCTGCACCAGTTGAAATTTCTGAATACTCTTTAAGGTCAGACGCATATAGATTGCTATTACAATAGCCCCATCAGGAAGTGACTTTTCAGTATTGAGTGCCAAAATGGGAGCGTGCATGTGCTGAAAGGGCACCCAGTGCTGAATCCCGTGCACCCGAAACTGGAAGAGCAGCTCCCAGGTGTGCACCTTCGCACTGGCCACCTAGTCTTTATAACACGCATACATGCGCAAAGATCAGCTGGCCATCGCGCATGCACACACCGGAACCCAGAAGAGCAACAGACGGCTGGCATGCCCAGAGAGATGGCTCTGCGTGCCACTTACGGCACGCGTGCCATAGGTTTGCCATCATGGAACTAGGGCATGAGTGACATTGAGCAAAGCCCCTGATCCAGGAACAGGCACAGGTTGTGTACTACAGAAAGCTGTTCAAGGCAGGGGCTTCAAAAATTTTAGCAAAGGGTTTTCTGCCCAGTTGCTGGGTGGGGGTGGGCATGCACCATGGTGGGGGGGGGCATTTTTGCCCTCTGCAGGTTCTGGAGGCTTTTCTTGAGCATCCAGGAGGGCGAAAACAGCCTCCCCGGGCTCCGGGCGCTCTCTGGAAGCTGGAAACTAGCCCATATCCACCCTTTCCAAACCTCCAGCAGGCCCATTTTTGCTGTCCCTGAGCCTCCACGGGCGCCCTGCACTTACCTGCATCCAAAACAGGCCATGTGGGGATTCCTGGGAGGTGTGCAGGGTGAGCGGGGCCAGTTCAGGAGTGGGATTTTTGGGGGCGGGTTCTCCGAAACTGCAGAGAATCTTAGCTAGGGGCTCTCCCAAACCCACGTGAACCCCCAGCAGCCCACCCCTGGTTCAGGGGGGGTCTTCCCACCCACTCTTCAAGCAGGAGTTGTGAATCCAGGAGGACTTCCAGATTGTGAAGCCCCAGTTTTATCTCTGTCCGCTTAATATACTCAAAATGTGGTAAGATAGCTTGTCTTTCCCTTAGCCAAGTACAGTAGTAGCTGAGCTTTTGCTTTCAATTTTATGGCACACCAGTGGTGCACTATATATATATATATATATATATATATATATATATATATATATATATATATATATATATATATATATATATATATATATATATACAGTATACTAAGACTAACCTGAGCACAACCAAGCCCCACCTGAACAGAACACGCCTCCAGCCAATCAGAACACAGCCAAACCCCTACCAATGAGAACACACCCCACCCAATCAGAACACAGCCAAGTCCCCACCCAATCAAGTCACAGCCCCACTAGCAGTTAAAAGGAAGAAGCAGCTGCAATCTCACATCCTCTGAGAAGCACAGAGCCAAAGACAGAAGCCTGAAGATGATGAATGAGACTTCATCGAAACGTTGCCTAGATATTTCGAATCTTACGGGAGAAAACCGAACAACCAAAGATCCACATACAAATACCATGAGAACCTCAGAAATATATATATATATATATATATATATATATATATATATATATAGAGAGAGAGAGAGAGAGAGAGAGAGAGAGAGAGAGAGAGAGAGAGAGAGAGAGAGAGAGAGAGCTTCTAACTATTTTATTAAAATGTGCTCAACAGAGGCAAGCAAAATGGCAATTCATGCACGATATCTATCAAGCCTTCCTTGCTTTTGCCCAGATTATGATGTAATGAGTGAGGCGATGGATTCCCAGGAGGGAGGGGGTGTGTTCCAGAAAGTAAGAGCCAACTCAGCCCAGATCTTTTTTCGTGAGAGGAAGAGTGAAGACAACTCCTCCCTTAACAGCTCCCAGAGTATATTATAAATGCAGATAATAGAATCTTCAGGGTCTATGGGTTCAGGGTCTAAACTTTTTTCTATCAGTCCAAAAAAATATAATTGGCAGAATTATCATCTGTTATTCTTGGTTTTGGGCCTGACACAGAGGGACAAAGGGAATTGAGAGATCTAGATTGAAAAAGTCTTCCTTCTTACATGGACTGTAGGTGGATCCTACAGTAGCTGTACCTTTGTGCAAGATGGTTCTTGTTAAATCTGGGAGGATGGTTCAGGAACGGAGGCAAGACTCAGATAACAACAGTCTTTATTAGTGACTTCAGATCTGAGCAAAGAATCCCAGCCACAGCAGTCCCTTATATAGGGCTGGCTGTGGCTAGGCAGCCAATGAAGGTGATTTGAGTTTGCCGCTCTTGGCTGGGCCAATCGTGGCAGCCCGTTTACTAGCCAATCGCATCAGTCTGCGGTAACCAATCATGATCTGCTATTCGCGGGCCAATCAGAGTTGCAGGCTTTTGAGCCTGCTAGTCCGGAACACCCCTCTCCTCTCAGTTCCATTTAAGGGGTGGAGTTATATAGTCTCGCAGGTAGGCAGGTCTTCGTACCTGTCTACCTGACTTATGTAATTCCAATTGTCCGTGTTCAAATTCGGGTTCAGATGGACTGCTTGCTGGATCTAGTTGGAATGGTGAACCGGTGCTATAGTTGGGACTCTCTCCTGATGCCCTCAGGGTGATTGAGTCCTCAGCTTTGTTGGTACCGCTATGGTTCCCCGGACTCTCTGAACCTGCTTGGCTGCTGCTTCTTGGTGAAATGTTCATCTGTCCAGGTTCAACTACGGCTGGTGAGTATTGCAAGTTATGGTGTGGTGACCTCGGGGTTAGTTCTGAAGGAACAGGTGTTGGTTCTATTTCCAGGCTTGTGGCTTCCCCTCTCCCCCTGGTGTCAATGCTGGGGTCAGGGATGGAAGTTGTGGTCAATCTGGAGCATAGCTGGTCAATGTGGCATTTCCACGCTCTGCCATCAGTGGTCAGTAGATGGTAGGAGTGGGGACCCGTGACTTGAGTTATTTGAGCAGGAATCCAGAGGGGATCCCCTGAAAATTTTTTTGCAAATACAAGGTCTCCTACCTTAAAGGCGCGATGCTTGCTGCTGGAACCCAGGGGCTTTTCTGGGGTGTAGGAAGGGTGTAAGCGGTCTAGAGGCGATCTGAGTTTCCTGGCCATGTGGAGTTCAGCTGGGCTCTTGTTAGTTGTGCTGTTTGGTGTGATGTGTTGCAGGAGCAGCATTCTAGTGACTTTGTCATGGATATTACCTTGTTCCATTTTCTGTAGGGTTTTCTTTGTGAACTGAACTATTCGTTCAGCCCTACCATTCGCTGCTGGATGAGCCGGCGATGTGAGTGCATGTCGGATGCCCCATTCAGCTAGGTATTGTTCAAAGGCTAAAGCAGTAAATTGGGGCCCATTGTTGGAAACCAGGACATCGGGTAGGCTGTGTGTGGCAAAGAGTCTGTTTAATTTCTTGATGACTGCATCTGTAGTGGTTGTTTTCATTTTATTGACCTTGAGCCAGTTAGAATACGCATCTACAGTTATTAGGAAAGTGTGTCCTTTGGTAGGTCCCGCAAAGTCAATATGAATGTGCAACCAGGGACCTCTGGGTGTTTCCCATTCTGCTGGTGGAGGTTTTGGTGGGGCTGAGTGATTTTTCTGGCATCTGTTACAGGAGGCGACCCAGGTTTCAATTTGTTTGTCCATACCCGGCCACCAGGTGTAGCTTCTTGCCAGCGCTTTCATACGCACGATGCCCGGGTGTCCATCGTGTAACATTTGAAGGACTTTTTTTTGTAGTTTAGTTGGTATGACGACTCGGTCTCCCCATAAAACGCGCCCTCTTTGTGAGAAGAGTTCTGTCTGTCTGTTTTTGAATGGTTTAAAGGTTTCCTTGGGCTCGTATTCTGGCCATCCCCTCTCCACCCAGCCAAGAACTCGTGCCAAACATGAGTCTTTTGGGGTTTCAAAGGCGATGTCCTGGGCCGTTAGTGGAGGTGAGGGAATTGTCTCGATTTGTAGTATTGGTAGCGTGGGAGCTGGGTCATCCTGCAGTTCGGGTAGTGGAGAGCGGCTCAAGGCATCAGCGTGAGCAATAGAATTTTCCAGGGCGATATCTTAGTTGGTAATCGTAGGCAGCTAGGAATTCCGACCATCGTGTCATTCTGGGGGAAAGAATGTGTGGGGTAGGTTTGTCACCCGCCAGAATGCCAAGTAATGGCTTATGATCTGTGATAATGGAAAATGATCTCCCATATACATATTCATGAAAACTTTTAATTGCAGAGACAATAGCAAGGGCTTCCTTATCTAGGTGGTCATAGTTTCTTTCTGTTTTTGACAAAATTCTTGAAAAAAATGCAATTGGTGCTTCTGAACCATTTGGTAGGATGTGGCTCAGAATGGCCCCCACCCCAAATGGTGAGGCATCAAAAGTAACAGTCAATGGGAGTGTCTCGTTATATTGAATTAGCACTGCATCAGAGGTGAGGAGGTCCTTTATTTGCTGGAAAGCATGTTCCTCCCGTCACCCCCAAATCCAGGATGCCCTTTTATCGAGTAGTCTATGAAGGGGTTCAGCAACAGTCGCCTTCTGCGGTAGGAAAATGTTATAAAAGTTAATGAGTCCCAGGAAGGCTTGAAGGTCAGTTTTGTTTTGGGGTCTTGGGGCATTTTTGATAGCTGCCAATTTCTTTTCTGTAGGGTGGATTCCTTGTTTGTCAAGAAGGTAGCCAAGAAATTCTACCCTTTCTGTGCATAACTGGCACTTTTCCTTCTTAACCTTGAGGCCAGCATCTTTGAACCTTTGTAGGACTGTTCTGAGGCGCTTCTCTAATTGACTTTTTGTTGGGGCTGCTATCAGTACGTCATCAAAATAGGGCACGACCCCTTTTATGCCTTGCAATAGTCTCTCCATCAGGCTTTGAAAAATGCCTGGTGCTACGCTTACTCCAAACTGGAGCCTGTTACATTTGAATGCACCACGATGTGTAACTATAGTTTGGGCTTCTGCAGTTTCGGTATCAATGGGCAGCTGTTGATACGCTTGGGCCAGATCTACTTTTGCGAATATTCTGCCACCTCCAAGTGAATGTAGGAGATGCTGAACGACTGGTACCGGATAGGCGCTCTGTTGCAGTGTGTGATTGAGGGTGGCCTTGAAGTCTCCACAGATTCTCAAGGACCCGTCAGGCTTTATGGGGGTGACAATTGGTGTCTCCCATCAGGTGTGGTCAATGGGCTCTAACACGCCTTGTGCAATTAATTTGTCCAGTTGCTCATCAATTTTGGGTTTGAGAGCAAAAGGAACTCGGCGTGGTTTTAGGCGAATGGGCGCAATGTCAGGGCGAAGATTAAACAAAATAGGGGACCCCTTGTACTTGCCTAACTTTTCACTGAAAACTTCTCAGAAATCGTGGACGAGGGCCGCTTCCCAGTCATCGTCTTCAGCATGATGGATGCCAGCCATTCCGATTCCTAATGGCGCGAACCACTGAAGGCCCAGTAGACTTGGCCAGTTTCTGTCTACAATGGTGAGTGGTAGTATTGCATTATGTCCTTTGAAAGAGACCTGGAAATGGTACCTGCAAGTGGAATCCGGTTGCCTTGATAATCTTTCAGTATGAGTCTCTGACAGCTGAGGTCTTGGCATCGGATGTTGGGAATCATTTGCTTGAGGGTTTTCCAGGATACCATGGATAGTGAGGACCCAGAGTCTACTTCCATAATGCAAGGTTTATTTTCGATGGTGACTTCTACACGAATTTTCTTTGTATCTAGCGATGAAGCCTGGCTGATGGTGATGGTTTGATGAGCCTCTTCTTGTCTGGGCATGCCATTAAACCTTCGGGGTCTGTTGTACTGGTTCCACTGGTTGCTAGGGCGGTCCCTCTGTGTGGCGGGGTTGCCATCGGTTCTTTTCGGCCTGCTCCCTCTCCGTCTGGGGCTGGAACTTCTTTTGTTTCTGCATACTTTAGCAATATGCCCACGTTTTTCGCAAAAACGACAAATGGCGTCTAAGAATCTGCACTCGGATCGAGGATGGTTTCTACCGCATCCGGCGCATTGGTAGCTGGTTTACGACCCCACTGGTCCCGTTGCTCACATTCTGACCGGAGTCTGTGGACTTCTTCCTCCTTGCTGTCTGAGGATGACTCGATATCTTCATGATGGGTGGCCGATGTGTACTTGTCTGAAGGTTTCCCAGCATCGTTGGTGGGTTGACGGTTGGTTCCGCTGGTTCGGCGCATTCGTGCTGCTGATTTACGAGTGGCTTCAGCTGCGGTGGCATCTGCTTTGGAATCTGCAAGTGAGATGTCTCCTTTGGCCATGATCTTGCTCTGGACAGTTGGATCTCTAAGGCCAAGCACAATTCTGTCTCTCATGGCTTCTTCGAGATTAGCGAAGCCACATAAACCGCCCAGGTTTCTCAGGTCTGCCATGAAATCCCCAACGCTCTCACCTTCATTCTGTTCCCTCTGATAGAACTCGTGTCTGCGAATGAGAGTCGGTACTGCTGGGGCGTAGTGGTTGTGCAGGATGGGAGCAAGGGGGTTCCAATCCATCGTTTTAACTTCAGCTGGTTTCGCTAGTGCTTTAGCCATTTTAAAAACGGCAGGTCCGCAATGTGTTAGAAAAACAGCTCGTTTCTTGCTGGGCGTGGCATCTTTGAGGTTGTTGGACTCTAGGAACATTTGAAACCTGTCCATATATGAGTCCCAGTCCTCGCTAGCTGGATCGAATGGGGCGGGTGGTATAGCGCTGCTGGCCATGTCACCGTGTTGCGCTCCGTCAACCACGTGCTCCTTCAGCTAGCTCGAGTTCAATAGACTTCGTTGCCTCCACATCCCATCCTTGTCGCCAGTGTTAGATCTGGGAGGATGGTTCAAGAATGGAGGCAAGACTCAGATAACAACAACAGCACTTTATTAGTGACTTCAGATCTGAGCAAAGAATCCCAGCTGCAGCAGTCCCTTATATAGGGCTGGCTGCGGCTAGGCAGCCAATGAAGGCGATTTGACTTTGCCGCTCTTAGCTGGGCCAATCGCGGCAGCCCGTTTACTAGCCAATTGCATCAGTCTGCGGTGACCAATCACGATCCGCTATTCGCGGGCCAATCAGAGTTGCAGGCTTTCGAGCCTGCTAGTCCGGAACAGTTCTCATCTGTCTCCTCCAGCTGAAATATGCTCTGCCCACTTCGCTTGTTTTATGTTGCCCAATCAGCAGACACCAAGGAGTGGAAAGGACAGTATGGTGAAGATCTTGATTGGCGTCTTGATATAACCAGCCATGAAGGTGAATGAGCAGTTGTGTGCAGATTGGGAAACTAAATATTATTTATAAATATACATTCAAGGGAGCCATCTAGTCAGACTTTCATTTACAAAGCTGGTTGATGTAATATACAGATACATATGACCCAGGTCCAAATTTATTTCCAACTACTTTTCTCATCCATCATTATGACTCAGCTTCGTTGGCACAAACTAATTGCAGTTATATTTATGAGGATTGGAAGGGGGCAACTACGCTGGCCTGTGTCATTGATCTCCTGCAAGATGTTGCTGTATTCTAGGAGAACACGACATCCACACCTATGCATATCTTCAGTCTCAGGAGATCTTCAGTAAAAAGCATTTTCGAATGAATTATGGATGGTTCCTAAATTGATTGAAAATTCAGATTAAAGATTAAAAATGATTCCCAGTGGTCCATGGGCACATCTATATTATTTCCCTCATCATAATATAAATATGGTTTGTTTCCAGGTGATTTGTATGTTAGTTGATGGAGACTTACACAGATAATTTTTTAAATGATTTTTGTTGCATGTTTCATATCCCTAGGGCGCAATTTGAATTCTTGATTTCTTTCTCCCTGTTTCATCCTCTTAATCAAAACACAACAGCACTATTGATCTGACATTTTAAAATATTATAATACGAAGCATATTATTCATAAGTCATTATGAACAAGACATTGAACAAGAGCCATTAAGTTCCCACATGGTGATTTTTAAAAAATTGCAGAATTTAAAGAAAAGGACCTTTAGTGATATTGTCCCCAATATATTTCTTAGCATAATAACAAGTCTTTTGCCTTGATAACCCAAATGTCCCAGGATAAACCGCATGTTCCCTTCAAACTAATTCTATCAACCACACAATTTTGCTTCCCTTAGCATTAATATTTCACATACTGCTTTGTAGAACTGTGTCCTTTTAATATGTAACATCCAGTTCTGTGTTTTCTTTTACCTCAGAAATAAGTTTTCTCCTACAATACACAGGGGAAGAATCTGCATAATTCCTACTGATGGGTAACAAGCAATACTATCTCACGAATTTTAATACAAAGAGGACAATTTTTGAGGGTGCAAAAGCTTTTTGAAAAAGAAGGGTTAAATCTCTTCTCTCCATGGCCTGCAATTCTGAGCTTTATTGTCACTGCTCTATGCTGCTTTGAGTTAAGAAAATACATACAGAGCTCCATGATAAATAACATCTAATTTGAAAC
This sequence comes from Pseudonaja textilis, assembly GCF_049901715.1. Lineage (NCBI taxonomy): Eukaryota > Metazoa > Chordata > Lepidosauria > Squamata > Elapidae > Pseudonaja > Pseudonaja textilis. Next base: position 10,375,318 of record NC_141994.1, on the reverse strand, counting down.
TGCTTAGGGTAGCTCTTCGAGAATTAGGCTAAGAGGGAAGAATAAACAAACCACCCGTGTGGCTATAAAAGCCAAGGTACAAACTGAATGGAAGTCTAGAAATTCTTTTTTTTTTTATTGTGCCAAATAGTTGGGGCTTGATCTCCAGTTTCTGACTAGGGGGACACTAAAATTAATAAAAGCTTTTACATGTCTGGTAACGTTGCAAGTAGAGTTGTATGTCAAGCATCAAAGGGAATTCGGATGTGTTCCTCCAAGTCACAGCTACTTAAAAGCTGGGTGCAGCTGCTTGCCAGCTTTCCAAGCTCATATGAGCATATATGTGTAGACTAGGCCTAACCGTGACACAATTCTCACAATATCATTTAGACTTATATATTACTTCCAGATTAACCAATTGGCAGCTCATGCAGTGGATACAGCTGCCACTGAAGGAATGACTTGCTTGTTTTCAAAACGGTAACCATAGTTGGTGTCTCCAACCACAAAACACTTGTTTAGCACTTAAAATTATACCACCTCCCATTCTATTTCCTTATGACACTCTATTATGACCCAAGAACACATACAAATAAAGCCCTGGGATGCATCTACAGTATCCACCATTTTAACTTTCTAATAATTGAAAGGGACCTTGGAGGTCTTCTAGTCCAACCCCCAGCTCAGGCAAAAAGGGACCTTGGGGTGAACCCAATACCATTTCAGAGAAATGGCTGTTCAATCTTTTCTTAAAAACTTCCAGTGATTGAGCACCCAGAACTTCTGGGGACAACTAGGTCCACTGGTTAATTGTTCTCACTGTCAGAAAGTTTCTCCTTAGTTTCAGGTTGCTTCTCTCTTTGTTCAGTTTCCATCCATTGCTTCTTGTTTGCCTCCTGGAGCTTTGGAAAATACATTCCGCCCCACACTTTCTTTGTGGCAGCCCCTTAAAAGCATGTTGCCTATCACACTCTTGAGTAAAGCATGAGCCATTTCCTCCTTTCAGTGGTCCATGAAAGTACATCTATAGTATGCAGATAATAAAGTCAAAAAAGGTGAACAACATTTTTACAGAACTATAGATAAGTTGAGGCTGGATGACAAGGAATGGCTGGGAGGGGAGGGGCCAGGTGAGGCACCCCTTGATGTGAGTGACATTGAGTTGGCCATGCCTACCCAGTCACATGACCTCCAAGCCATGCCCACCCAGTCACATGACCACTAAGCCACACCCACCCAGTCACATGACCAGAAGCTACGTCCACCAAGTAAGCCATGCCCACAGAACCGGTAGTAAAAAAATTTCAATTCCACCACTGTTTCAAACCTAACGCTTTTCAACGTGCCAATGAACTGGGAGAGGACAATGGGATGTGGAGAATGTATGCAGAGATTGGGAGAGCTTGGAGCCAGCAAAGTCACTGTTGCAGGTGTTCGAGAAAGAGATGGACCATTCCCATAATAAAAGAACATCTCATAATTGGACAATGAAAGAGAAATAATTGTTTAACAGTGCAAGCATTTGCGCGGGAAACCAGAACTGGTTTCATTTCTTTAGTACCAACCTAGTGTATCCAATAAAGTTTTAGTTTGGGGAATTCAGTTCTCCCAAGAGGGTTTCCTTGTTTTGGATCCATTAATTGGACACTTGACAGTGATATAGAGAGAGTCCAATTGGCACCATTAGAGGGACAATTTAAAATTAGCCTCCATTAGAGCCAATAGAGAAAATTAACCTTGAGCCTCTTGATGTCAATTCTGTTCAGCCAAATTAATTGAGATCCGCAGTCCATGGATTCATAATGGTTTGTTGATCTGATGCAATGCACAGTAGTATTCATTCTTAACACTTTTACTATGTAATCTAGTGACGGTTCTGCCTCTTTCATTGTATTCATTTGAATATATCATGTAATTATGATAGCACATTAAATGTACGGGTTTTTTTTTAAAAAAAATGTTATTCTATTGTCATCTTCTCCATCTAGATTCTGTCCAAATATTCCTGACAACCGATCCAATCACATGTATCAAAGCATCTCATCTTGAGGGGGGAAGAATGCTCTCTACATTGGTCCATAATCTAATTTATTCTATGTACTCAAAATCAAATTAGAAATAACAAGCAAACAAAAGGTTTCACTTGTCTAAGGCATCCTGTGGCTGCTTACAAGGAAGTGACTTGTGTGTAGTTGTCATCAGGGTGGATTAACCTAGGATAGATGAGAACAGGCAGGCAGTGTTGATGGGCAGTTTGGAATGTACATAGACAGTCACTATGTTAGCATAACTACCATTAAAAATGTTCACCTTAATTACATTTTTGAAATGTCTAATGAAATCTTTGCACGCTGTATAAGTACCCCTCTTTGATCAAATAGCAGATCAAATAAGTCACCCTCATTGTGGGTTTCGCCTGGGTATCCTGCCCCCAGAAATTTAAAGCAAAAAAAAATATATTGTGAGCTGCAAGTGGACTCAGCATCTCATTTCTTTCTTCCTACCCCGCCCCCAATATTCCAAGATGATAGTATTGAAATAAAGTGTGAAAATGGTTCCATTTTGGTGGTATGGATTTTTTGTTTTTACCTTGCAAATTAAGAGAGCGGGAATGTGACAGTATTTAGGAACTAAAATTATCCAGTTTGCTCTCTTACTTTGCTCCGCTGCAAATGTCCAAACTCCATTTCTTTTAGATCTAATTTGGGCTGTTTCTTGGCTTATGGGAAAATAGGCTACTGCAGGGCAAATCAATCACATCTACCCTTAAATTTTTCCCAATGTCACCAACGTGTTCTGAAATCAAACCCAAATTCTAGAATCATTTTGCTAGGAGTTAAGGGTGGGAATGTGACTGATTTCCTTGTTTGATTTCTACCCTTCACTCATCTCCTTCCCCCCTAAAAGAAAGGACAGGCAACAATTTTGACTGCATGGTTAACACATATGGATCACTTCTTCTGGACTACAAGAATGTTGTCAGTCCAGAATTGTGGTTCCTGAGCCTTTGAATTTTCTCCAGCCCCGGTTATCAAGAATAATCACATAAAGCAAGGAGTGTATTATATTAGGTTGTAGAGGCACTCATGGTAGACTTGTGATCTATCTAACCCCAAACCCTAGAATGTACATAATTAAGGCTATAAGAGGTGACATCTGATTCAGATAAGGTTTGCAATCAACACAGAGGAAATTGTTTGTCCATTGATTCTCAATGCGGTATCATTGACCTTTTCATGGGCTGACAGCAACCCTGGGTACAGAGTCAGGAGCTATGAGGCATTCTCCTGCCATGACTTCCTCAAACTGAGTTTGCTTGGTGCTTGATGCAATGTGCGTCCCTTTCCCATCTTTCTTGGATGAAGAGTTTCCTGAAGAGGCTATGATGAAGGAGGAAATGGTTTGAACATCCTTTCCTACTCCTCGCTCTCTCAAGATTTAATTACATTTGATTACTTTAATTCATTATGGCATCTAGCTTGGCCATGACAGAAGTCCTTATCTTAGGTTCATTTAGCGGCCCTTTGAAGTTATAAGGGCAGTGAAAAAAGTGGCTTATGACTTTTTTTTTCCAGACTTACAATTGTTGTAGCATCCCTATGGTCACATGATTAAAATTCAGATACATGGCAACTGGATTGTATTTATGACGGTTACAGTGCCCCCTTTTGGACCTTCTGACAAGCAGTGTCAATGGGGAATCCAGATTCACTTAACAGCCATGTTCAGGGGTGGGATTCAAACATCTCAACAACCAGTTCTCTGCCCGGTTGCTCGGTGGGCATGGCCATGGTGGGCATGGCCTAGTGGAACTTCCGGGAGGGCCGTCTTTTGCCTTCCCCAGAGTCCAGAGGCTTCCCTTGGGCCTCTGGGAGGGCGAAAACAGCCTCCTTGGGCTCCAGAGGCCCTCCAGAAGCCCTCCAGAAGCCGGAAACAGGCCCATTTCTGGACTTCAGGAACTTCCGGGCAGGTCGTTTTTTGCCTTCCCAGGGTCTCTGTGCAGACCCTGCACTTACCTGCATCCAAAATGGGCCACATGGAGACTTCTGGGAGGGGAGGAGCGGGGTGGGCAGGGCAGCCGGTCGTTTCAACTACTGGTTCAGTGAAACAGATGTTAATTTAACATCCGGTTCTCCCGAACCAGCCTGAACTGGTGGAATCCCACCCTGACCATGTTACTAACTTAACAACTGCAACGTTTCACCTAAGAACTGTGACAACAAAAGGGCAAAACTCACTTAACTAATGTCTCACTTAGCAACAGGAAATCTTGGGCTCAATTATATTTGTAAGTCAAGGCCTACTTGTATTTGAGGCAAATAATCAATCTAGGTACCATATGTCTATCCATTCAGACATACACACACACTCTTTCTCACTTATATGCTTAAATTATCTCTTTCCTTAGATCCACTCCCTCTCTCTCTGCCTCTCAACTGCATACTTTAAAATCCTGGATATTATCACATCAGCATTTTCCGGAACTCCCCCTCCCCCCTCTCAACTCGGACTAGCTTGTTTGCCAAGCAAAGATAGTCTTTGAAATCCAGATCCAATTGGCGCTTGGGTTTTAAAGAGCTCAGCTAGGAATTGCACGTTGCCCTTTTCTGGTCTAGACAAATATATGCACAGATCTTTAGGCCAGCTGGAATGCACGGTTTCATCAAACTGCCCTAAGCATGAAAGAATTTCCACCCAGCTTTTCTTTTCTTATATACAAGGATGGAGATTCTCTTCCTATTCTGTTTGATGGAGCATAGGGAGAGAAGGACTATGCCAGATTCAGTATGTATGAATCTGGCATTAAAATAGGGGCCGTATCTCTTCTAATTATCCTTATATATGTTGAAACTTTATTCAAAAGTCAAGTTTTAAACATTTCCTTCAAGATGGGGAAATTGGGAGAAAGAGATCCATGTTTAACATTTGGTTGTGATTCTTCAAGGAGGGTAGCATCAACCAAGTGTGAAATTTTATTTCCCCCAGAGATGCATATTGTGGCCTAATTTCTTGCACAATGAATCAGCTGCCTGCATCCACAGCCCTGCAGACTTGCTCATTTCAACATCTTTGGTAACTCGTTTTTGCTTGGCATAATTCCAATTTCATAATTTTTGAACACCTAGATCACTCTGTGCACGGGAGGAACAGTTTCTAGAAATAGAAACAAAAATAACACCGCTGCAGGGTTTTAGAATAAAGTTGTCCAGAGAAATTCCATTATGAGATTCCACGCTTTTCCCCACAAGAGCTGTTCACCATGCCTGGAGCACAATAAAACTTCAAAGGAGGACTTTGATTTCAGGAAGAGTTGTATGAAGAACTAAGGAGGGAGAATATTTGGAGCTCAGGGTTGACGTGGGGGGAGGGGTTCCTTGGTGGTCTCTGAGCTTGCTTGTTTTCTTGCAGATTTTCATGACCCAAACAAGAGAACATCACCAGTGCTAGTGACTAGTTACCTAGTTTGGGTCATGAAACTTCTGCAAGAAAACAAGGTCAGAAAGCACCAAGGACTCCTCATGTGTGAAGCATCTTTGCAAGACAACATGGGGACTTGTTTCCAAACAGGGAATAAGGCTGGAATTCAACTCTGCGTGCATTGTTTTCTAAACCTTGTTGAGTGCAATAGTTAGTAGGGAAACTTTGCACTTCTTTCTCCTTTTCTTGGCTAAAGGTCCTCCTTTGCATGATGTTATGTCACATGCGTTCTACTAGTTTGACTGAGATTTGAAGACCTTTTCTTGTTTCCTTCCTCTCCCATTTTAGTTCTCTCTTTCTCTTCCACCTCTGACATGTGAACTTCAGATTCGTACTTAACTTGCTCTTTCTTCATAATGATGGATTGTAACACATTACAATCCCTTAGGTCAGTAACTGAATATTTGCTATCACCATGTTATTTCCTAAGTAGCAATACCACTTAGACTTACATACCACTTCACAGCCCTCTCTAAGCAGTTTACAGAGTCAGCATATTGTCCTCAGCAATCGGGCTCCTCATTTTACTGATCTCAGATGGATGGAAGGCTGATTATACCTTGAGCCTGGTGAGATTCGAACTGTAAAATTGCATGCAGCCGGCAGTCACCAGAAGCAGCCTGCAGTACTGCATTCTAACCACTGTGCCATCACAGCCCTTAGTAAGGCATCTAGCACAAAGAAGACTTCCTCATAAAATTATAATCCTAATTGAAGTGTTTTGGTATCCATGTAGTCTTTCTACTGTCTAAGAGGCATCTGCTAGACGGCAAAATAAACCTCTGTGCATGTGTGCAACATGTGCAGAAGACAATTGCTAGCTAGTTGAAGAATCAAATGAGGTGTCTCAGCCGATGTGATATGCTTCAGTAAAGGGAAACGCTTTACCTCTGTGCTGTAAATGAGGCAAAATGATTTTGAGTCAGCCCTTATTCTGGCTTTCTTCAACACTTCTCCATCCAGATGTGATGGAAAATAGAATCAAAGTCTATCACATCTGGGGTCCTCAACAGTTTGTTTGAACTCCATATGTTTTGCACTACAATTCTCAAGATCCCTGCCAGCATATCAAAAGAAAAGCAGAACAAAGAAAGACTTATATAAGGAGTATCAAGCAGGATCAGCGTAATATGCTTAAAATGTAAATAAGATTTATATCCAGAAATGCAATGTGGTGTACAATATAGAAATATTAGCAGGCTTTGAACAGGGCTAATGTTTACTTTGATTGTACCATTTTTGTCTAGAATTCTGCAAAACTGTTGTTACAGACAGCAAAAGCTAGTCCTTAGTTTTAATTGATGGAGCCTTCTAAGAACAATTTCTCTTTCTGTCTACTTGAGTCTTATTAGTAGCACCATCTGTCTTTTGTCAGAGCCACTAGCTTTTTATCCAAGCTATTTTCCTTTACAAATACTTCCCTACTGCATCCTGTTCCACCCTGAAGGTCCTTGCCCAAACATGTGGGGAAAGCTTTGCCAAATCCACAGCTAATTAAAGAAGAAAAGTGATTGCTTTTTTTCATGAAAAAGGTGGGGCCTAGAACTTGATTCTTTCATGAAAACTTAGGGGGGACATGATTCCTATTTCATTTTTGTATTTTGGCACACTTCATAATAATTCTCCTGTCCCCTCCCTCATCTCACATGCAGTAACAGTCCATATGTTGAATGGGAGCTGCACTATCTTTCTGCATTCTAAGTGAATTTTAATGATGCTCCCATTTATGGAAATCATTGTGGAGATGCTGTAAGAGGGCTGCAAAGAAATGAACAAAAGAAAACAATCGTACATGAGTTTTTTTTTAAAAAAAACCTTATGATACTTCTCATACAGATGAACTCTTCCTTAATTAATGTGAATTGGAATTAAATACATATTTTCAAAAAGGAAGAGGTAAACTAGTTCGCCCAGATATTGCTGAACTACAAGACCCAGCAGCCCTGGCCACTGTAGCCAGTGATGAGAATATTATGAGTTATAATCTAATAATGTCCAGAGGGCTAACAATTCCTTATTCCAAGTCTGACTCTCAAGGGACAATCTAAGGTCATAAATTACCATTATTCTCATAAGATACAATGCCTTGTCAGATTCAATCGTCTTGCTTGGTCTATTGAAATACATGGACTATTGTACACTTTGTGTATGATGAGTCAGTATGTGAGTCTGATGACCACCATATGATGAATTATTTTAATGGTTAAAATGGATAAAACAAAATTGAATTCCTCATGAATTTCTATCATTAGGCAGAATGAGCCAATAACCGCAAGTAGTAGTTGACATGAAACAGTAGCAGCACTTTTAATTCAGCAGAGAGAAAAGTCTCTGCTATTCTGAGAGCTGATAAAGCTGGTGTTTGCAGTCAGTACTGCTTGCTTTTATAACATCACTACATCTTCAATATTTATAATTTGTTCTTCTTCAGCAAATCCAAAGCAACTAACAAAAGACTAAATTAATGTTAAGAAAAGATTATTAGAATCATCACTGTGATTCAAACAGTGCTAAGTAGTTGACAGTATTGTATAGAATTTTGAATGTTTTGTAATTACTTGACTAAATAATATGTTTAAATGTTCCTCTTTTTGGTCCTTTTTTCAGTTAAGGAACACATAATCTTTTCTTTCAAAACCTGTGCCTCATCTTTAGACATTTGTTTGTAACATGCTGATTTATTAATCATATTTAGAAATGGGAATATGGAGTCTATCAACAGTGATTTAAATACATTTCAACGTTGTCTAAGAAGCAGGACCCTTTACTTCATGTTTGACTGCCATGTTTTGTTCATTATGCTGAGAGCTTCATAACAGTATTTCTTCTTCTCCTTAACTGAAAAGATCTAGATAAACAGGAACTGTTTCAGGAACAGAAAACAAGTGGATTAAAGACTAGAAGCTAAGGTGTATGTAGACAGATCATGGAAATGTTAACTTTGACAATGGAAACCAAAGGTGAATATGACAGCACTTCAAATACCAGAAAGGATGTCGCACAGGAGTGCAGTAAGACCTTTCTTTCCCTGTCATGCCAAGATATGGAATAATGGATTCAAACTACAGTAAGGCAATTTGTTTGTTACAAAACTGTTTTTTTTTACCAGTGAAGAATTTGACGTTGAAATAAGTGATGGAAAAACATCATGAAAGAGAATGGAAGTGTTCTTTATTCCAGATAGGCAAGCAAAGCAGACGTATTTAGAACATTTGGATTTCTACACTGAACAGAAGATTGCCCTAGAGTTGAACTCAGTGGCATACAAATTAAAGAAATGAACAAATCCTTCCAGCATTATGATTTTATGATTCTATAAACTGGGTTTTTTTGTTGGTGCTTTTTAAAAGAAAGAATGGTTTCCAGTATTTCCATCAAATTATTAGGGTTTTTAAAATTACTATTATTATTAATATCTGGGCAGAGTAAAAAAAAACTGATTTAAACAGCATGTTCAGATTGATTGATTATAATTCTGTTCAACATCCAAATACATTTGTGGCATTATCTCTGTGGATTAAAGACAAATGAGAAACTCAGAACATTATAGTAGTTTACTTAGAAAAATGGAGCTGAAAATATAGAGTAATGAAACATTTCTAAGAATATATTTTACTTGTTTTGTTCTCTATAAGTGACTGAAATTGGATTGTGCCAAAGAGACCAATCTTTGCATTACAGGATTTGGATTACAAATTTGGACTACAAATTGTCAGTGGAGAAATCACTTGGGGAAACATTGTTGAAAATAATATATTTGCTACCTCTATACAATGCACAAAAATTTGCATTCAATTTGCATGCAAGCCTTAACGAAAAAGATTTTCTATTTGGCACATTTTATCAGAGACATTTTTGAAATATGCTGAACTCAAACCAGTTCAACTTCCCCTCACTGTCTCCAAGAATAGAAAATAAATGAAGATAGACAATGGGGCAGAGTTGTATCTCCCTGCATTAAAGTTGAATGTCTCTTGCACTGAATCTACTTTATGGATTTAACTGATATTTCAAACTATTTTCAAAGACAACCCCAGTTTATATAGGGCATTATAGGAATCTAAGGGGGCTGTGGCTAAATCTTCAAGAAAAAAGTACCATGGGCAGACCATCACTCAAATTGTGAATCTGATGTTTATCAGGGTAACCTCTGACTTGAATGTCTAATCCTAAACCCTTACTTCCTCCAAAATATCAGTAGATCAAACCTTATTTTGTTTTGCTCGGATCTTTTCATTTTCTACAGGCACGGATTTAGAATGGCTTCCCTATCTCGTGCTTGGAAAAAGAATGCCTACATACCAACATCCATGTTTCTACATTTTTATTTTATTTATTTTGTCAAGCAATTATAAGATAACAGGTAAAGTAAAAAAACAGTTATGAATACATAGATACATATAAGAAAAATAAAAGAAACAATAGGACAGGGACAGTAGGCACGTTGGTGCGCTTATGCACAACCCCTACAGACCTCTTAGGAAAGGGGGGAGGTCAATAGTAGACAGTCTAAGGTTGAAGTTTTTGGGGTTTGGGGAAGAAACCACAGAGTTGGGTAGAGTATTCCAGACATTGACCACTTTGATGATGAAGTCGTATTCCCTGCAATCAAGTTTGGTGTGGTTTACCTACAGTTTGTGTCTATCATGTGCTCTTGTATTGTTATGATTGAAGCTGAAGTATTCATTGACAGGTAGGCAATATATAGTTTTATATACTATACTTAGATCGGACCGAAGATGGCGTAATTCTAGATTTTCTAGGTCTAGAATTTCAAGGCTAGTGGCATAAGGTATTCTGCAACGAGTAGAGGAGTGGAGAACTCTTCTTGTGAAATATTTCTGGACTTTCTCAACTGTATTAATATCAGATATGTAATGATGAGCTGTATTTGCGTATTGGTCTAGCAAATGTTTTGTATGCTCTAGTTAGTAGTGTGATATTACCAGAGAAAAAGTTACATAGGATTAGGTTAACAACTCTTAATGCCTTTTTGGCTATATAGTTACAGTGGGCTCTAGCACTTAGATCATTAGAGATGGGTACTCCAAGGTCCTTGACAGAGTTTGGATCATCAACAAGGTCTTGACTATTCAGCCTGTATTTTATTTTCTGATTTTTTGTCAATATGTAAGACAGAGCATTTATTTGTTGAGATTTGAAGTTGCCATTTGTTCAACCATTCTGATACATAGTCAAGGTCTTTTTGGAGGGAAGTAGTATTGTCTGTGGTGTTGAATAGCTTTACATCATCAGCGAAGAGAATGCAGTTGCTCTTGACATGATCACAGAGATCATTTTTGTAGAGTATGAAGAGAGTTGGTCCTAGAACACTGCCTTGGGGGACACCACTGTTGACAGGTACAGAATTTGATAGGACGCTCCCAATTTTGACCATTTGTTGTCTGTTTGACAGAAATGCGTCTATCCAGTTATTCAGGTGTCCAGAGATACCATAAGATTTTAGTTTTAGGAGTAGTTTGTCGTGTACCACTGAATCAAAGGCTTTACAGAAGTCTATGCCGATTGTGTCTATTGCTTTGCCCTGATCGAGTTGTGTAGTCCGTATGTTTTTGCAGCGTAAGAGTTGCAGATCACAGGATAGCTTTTTTCTGAAACCAAATTTTTTATTAGAGAGTAGGTTGTTTGTCTCTAAGTGGAGAATAATGGATTGGTTAATAATTGATTCCATGACTTTACAGGTGATGCAGCATAAAGAGATCGGTGTGCAATTTTCAACTAGACTGGGGTTTCCCTTTTTGAAGATGGGGATGACCGTGGCAAGTGACCATAGGTTTGGCATGGGGCTGGTCCTGAAAGATTTTTCAAAGATTATATAGAGGTTCAGCTATGGCAGTGGATAGCTTTTTTAAGAAGTAAGCACATATTCCATCTGGTCCAATAGATAGAGATGGTTTTAGATTGCATAATGCTTTTTCAACATTGTCTTCTGTAAAATCGATATGTATTAGATTATTGTAGTTGTCTGTGGTTCGACTAGGAAATACTGGGCATGATCCATTGCTGTTTACAAATACTGAGCCAAAGAATGTGTTAAAGAGGTTGGCTTTAATGGTGTCATCATTGCAGTCTTCACCATTAGGTCCTTTCAGGGGTGGGATGGACCTTGAGTCTTTTAGTTTGTTATTTACAAAATTGTAGAAAGCGCGGGTGCGTAGAATTGGTGTGTAGAAAGTGCAGGTGCATGGGAATTGGTGCGTAGAAGGTTTTCCTCTTGTTTAATGTGATAATTGGTGCATTCAGTCTTTATCTGGTGACATAAATTTTTGTATCGGCTTTTGATGTAGACAACGTGACCAGATTTGTTTTTCTGCCAAAGTGATGTCTTTTTGGATTGAAGCTTCCTTATTGTTATGGGTAATTTGTTTTTTCTGGTTTTGGGAGTTGTTATTGATACATATAGTTTGATGACTCTTTTGACTTCAAGTAAAAATATGTTGTAATGGTTTTCAGCAGTATTGCATCTTTGGCTTTACAATTTTGATGAGGATAGTCTGTCATAAGAGAGTAACCACTTCCATATCTAAGTTCTACATTCTTGTAAAAACTATGTCTATCATGAAAACCATGTCAGATCTGAAGGGGATAGGACCAGCATGTGTTGCGGTTCATGTACCTTTTTGACGAAGTCTAGAGGAGGACTATAATCTTATGTCATTGACATACAGCAAATGAAGCATTTCTAGTTTATACTTTATTTTCCCAAAAGGCCAGGCAATTCTGATTTCTAAGACATTTAAACAGACTACGTTTGTTTCAATGTCCCTTAGGAAACCCTACCAGCCATAGAACTTGAGAACTCAGCCACTTGAGACAAGGTCTTCCTTGGTTCTTCTCCAGCAAAAGAACTCAGAAAGTACTTCATAGAAACAGATCTGTTCTCTATTGCTCTTTGAAAAATATAGCCAAGGTTCTGATCTGATATTATTGGACAAAAATCATCCAAACTAAATATAAGGCTAAAATTTAGTCAGTCATAGATCACTTTTACCATTTACTTTACATAAACCTGAATAGAGAGAGGATATACCAGACATCTTAGAATTATTAATCTTGTATTTTGTCTTTAGTTGCACCAAAGTTTGCCTTCACAATTCAGGAATAGGTGATATATTATATATAATATAATATCATAAGAATCCATTTGCACAGTAGGCTAGATTAGTCTGGGAAAACTCGTCAAAGAAGTATTTATTTGATTTTTATAAGTAACTCAAGGTGGCAAACATACATAATATTCCTTCCTTTTCCTATTTTCCCACAACAACAACCTTGTGAGGTGGGTTTCACTGAGAGACAGAAACTGGCTCAATTCACCCAGCCAGTTTCATGCCTATGTTTCCTAGTTTCCAGACTGATGCCTTAAGCCAGGGGTAGGGAAACTTGGCTCTTTTATCACTTATGGACTTCAACTCCCAGAATTCCTGAGTGAGCCATAAAAAGTTCCCCATCCCTGGCCTGCTGGTTTTTCAGTTGTAGGGGAAATCAATTTTTGACTTGAATGGGACTGTTTAATGTACAAATGCAGGAATATGTCCTACCTTTGTATATGTCCTACCTTTGTGTCCTACATTTGTATATTAAACAGTCCCATTCAAGTCAAAAATTGATTTCCCCCACAACTGAAAAACTAGTAGGCCAGGGATGGGGAAATTTTTATGGCTCACTCAGGAATTCTGGGAGTTGAAGTCCATAAGTGATAAAAGAGCCAAGTTTCCCTATCCCTGCCTTAAGCAGTAGACCTAACTGGCTGATAAGACTTATAGAACTTTATAAGATCAATTGCTTAATATTGCTAAACAATTTGTTCTTTAAAATATATACTTTTGTATAATTGTAGAATAAAGAAATACCACCACCACCACCAAAAAAAAGGAGAGAGATTGTTATAAACTGTGGAAACAAGAAAAGGAAAATACAGACTTCAAAATATTAGCCATGTAAGCTTGCCACCAGAGGGCAATGCCTCCTAGCCAAAGGCGAGGCAAGTTGCATTACAACTCTATTCATGTTTCCTTATTTATATTGTTTCCTGTTAAAAAACGCTAAATACTTCAGCGAGTACCAAGGTAAGTTAAATCAGATCTTCCATAATGCCAATACTGTGAATTACATTTATTTTCTCCAAAAACCATGGAGGAAAGAAGCAAGATCATGCTTGTCCTGACTCACCAAACTCCAGTTTCTGATCTTAAACTTAAGAAAATAATTTGTGTGTATTCCACTTGATCAGTTATTTAAAACTTGCCCAACTACTAATTTTCAGATCACACGAAGAGATCTCATGCTTGTATATCAGTATATGGATCAGGCGTTTCCATACTTCAATTTGGTTATTTACTCATCATATGCCTGGATTAAACTGATAAGAGTTGGTTGGAGATGCTAGAAAATATAGCCACATATATCTGAAGGACATCAAGCTGGCAATAGTGTTTTTGGTATATCCACCCAAATTGTAAGATAACTAAAAGAGGGAATAACACCGATAATTCATTCACCTGCCGTTCTCGCAAAAGCACTGTTTCCCAACCTTGGTAACTTGAAGATGTGTGGACTTCAATTCTTAGAATAATCCAGCAGTCATGGACAGCTGGAAAATTCTGGGAGTTGAAGTCCACACATTACCAAGGTTGGGAAACATTGCTTTTGCGAGAATGGCAGGTGAATTATCAATCTGATCAGTGTTACTCCTTATTATTATTATTTCTCTTACAGTTTGGGTGGATTTACCAAAAAACAGTATCCCCAACCTGATGTCCTTCATAGGTATATAACTACACCTTCTAGCATCTTCAACCACCTCTAATCCATTGATGTCCACACAAATCTGAGCTGACAAGATTAGGAAACACTGCTCTGGAGCCATATCAGTGCAATTTTTTTTTTTTATAAAGTCAGTAATCATCGACCTGTAACATCAGAATCATTCATGCCATGGTATTTCCTGTGACAATCTATGGAAGCAATAGTTGTAATTGAAAGAAACAGAATGGGAAGAGGATGGACAGCTTTGAACTTTGTTGTTGGAGAAGACTTTTGAGAATACTATCAACAGCCAAGAAAATAAACAGATGGATCACTGGAGAAATCAACCCAGAGTTCTCACTTGAATCATAAATGACCAGGTTCAAATTATCCTATATCAGACACGTTATACAAAACCTCAGCTCTCTGGAAGTATCTGTAACGCTAGGAAAGGTGGAAGGAAAGAGAAGAAGAGGAGGATCTGAAGAAAGGTGGACTGGTTGGACTTACTTACAATGTAGGTGAGTACACCATTGATAGACTTGCAAGAACAGATTTGGGATTGATTGTCAAGAAGAGACAAGGGTTGCTATAAGTAAAAAATTGCTTGGTGGCACATCATCAAAAACACCAACTTGTTACCTTCCTGTAGCATTGAACCTCTGTCCTATCCCACCTGAAGCAGGAATGCCATCAGATGGTGGTGGTAGCAAACACTTGTTGGAGACTCATAGCTTATCTTAAAGTTATTGCTTTTATGGTTAGGAATGAACAGTAGCACTACCCATTTGTTATAAAACATCAATTCCTGTTTCACTATTTCACTGTTGCTACAGTGAAAAGGGGTCAAGTGAATGAACAATGACAAAAAGCAAAGAGGAGGAAGTATTTATATGAGGCCTAGGTGTAATGTACTTCAAAAACCAAGAAAAACACGCAAAGTTACTTCTAAGCAATTTATTATTCCTCACAGCATAGACAGAATCTTGCCAAACTAAAGCAAACTAGCAGCATTAAAGCTATACTCTAACAACTTATAAGGAAGAACTAACTTGTCCTCCTCCTCCCAACCAAACTATCTTCATTGCCTCTTATTCCTCTGGAATGCAGTCTCTCCCTCCTACCAGTAGGTATCTGGACAATATTTCACCATATGTATCAATACTGGATTTTGTGTTGTGTAACTGGATAGAACAGCTATAATATTGTTAACATTATAATATATATATATGTATACGTATATGTATACATGTGTGTGTATGTGTATGTGTGTGTGTGTGTGTGTGTGTGCATATGTGTGTGTGTGTGTGTGTGTTGTGACTCAGAGGTTTGAACCTGCTCTATCAGAAGACATAGGCTTGAGTGATGAGGAAGATCTGGCATTAAGGTTTGAGCCTGCCTTGTTGAGTGACACAAATGGGAGACAGGAGGAAGAGGAGGACTTGGCTCTAAGATTTGAGCCTGCTCTGCTGGAAGTTTCGGACCTTCCTCATTAGTTACACCTGTGTTGGCAGATAATCAGGAGAACGTGCCAGAGTCCGTGGGTGAAGATCAAACCGAAGAATCTTGGTTTGATGCAAGGAACAGACGTAAGCAGAAACGTCAAGCACAAATTGGAAGGAGATGTCGAATCAGGGACTGAGGAAAGAGACTGCCATGCCCCTCAGGGAATATAAGGAGGCTGTTATTTGCGTTTGCATTTTGGAAAAAGTTTTCTGTTTGCCGTTCAGCTCTGATTTATAGCTCTGCTCGTTATCTGAATTTGCATACAGCTTCTGGGAAAACTGCCAACGATGAATTCAGCCAAAGGAAAGTTAACTCTGTTGTTCCTGATATTGTCTGTTCGTGTTTTTTCCTTTGGACATTTGGACTCTCACCTCGTGGCCACAGGTGAGACAGAACATATATGTATGTTATGTCTCACCTGGACAAACAAAGTAATAAGTCCAAATTTCCAACTGAAGCACAAATAAGCAGGCAAGTCCGGTAATTGCAGGGTTAACTTCCTTAATCCCAAAACATTCTTGGCAGTCTCATGCCAGCTTTCTGCCAAGTCCGATAAGGAAACATAACTCACAAGCTGACACCACACACAGGAAAAATGCAGGAGCTTCTTTCATAAATCAACAAGTTGTCAAGAACAAGGAATCAGAGCTAACAAGCCCACTTTTATTCCTTGTGGGGCGTTGTCAGTCTCTAATCTCAGTCTCTGATTTGTCCTTTCTTTTTACGTTGCATTTCATGCTTCTGCCTGTGTCTTTGCCTTGCATCAAACCAGCATTCCTCGGCTTGATCCACAGCCAAGGACTCCGGCACGCTCTCCTGATTATCTGCCGACACCTGAGGCACAATCAGGGAGGAAGGCGATTCCACATCCTCTAACAAAGCAGGCTCGAACCTCAGAGCTAAATCCTCCTCCCTCTCATTGTCCAGGCCTGTGTCCTCCAACAAAGCAGGCTCAAACCTCAGAGCCAAATCCTCCTCCTCTTCGTCATTATTCAGGTCTGTATCCTCCAAAAGAGCAGGCTCAAACCTCTGAGTCACAACATATATATATATATGGATCTTTGGTTGTTCGGGTTTTCTCCCGCGTAAGATTCAAAGTGTCTAGGCAACGTTTCGATGAAGTCTCATTCATCATCATCAGGCCTCTGTCTTTGGCTCTTGCTTTTCAGAGTGATGTGAGGTTGCAGCTGCTTTTTTCTTTCTAACTGTCAGTGGGGGTGGGATTTGAATGGGTGGGGGCTTGGCTGTGTTCTGATTGGGTGGGGGTGTCTTCTCATTGGTGGGGGGCCTGGCTGTGTTTTGATTGGTTGGGGGGTTGGCCGTGTTCTGATTGGCTGGATTTCTTGCTGCCCGGCTTTGAGTTCGAGGTCGCGCTGCATCTCCATAGTTGGTGTCGGCTTGCTTCATGTATGGCTCGGAGGGGTTTGGAGTGGGCAGTGGTGAGGTTGCAGGTATTCGTCTGTTCATGAGGGCGGGTTTCCAAATGGCTGGGAGGCGGGAGGTGTCATCTCGTTTGTTCATGCTGTGTGGGCGTTTTTCTATTTCTATGGCTTCTCTGATTATTCTGCTGTTGAAGTGTTCGGTTTTGGCAATAGTTCTGGTATTTTTAAAGTTAATTTTATGTCCTGTGGCTTTGAGGTGTTGGACCAGGGAAGAGGTCGTTTCTTCTTTTTTGATTGAGTTCTTATGTTCTTCAATGCATGCACTAATTCTTCTGTTAGTCTGTCCAATGTATGTGGCAGGGCAGGCAGTGCAGAGGCCTGATGATGATGAATGAGACTTCATCGAAACGTTGCCTAGACACTTTGAATCTTACGCGGGAGAAAACCCGAACAACCAAAGATCCACATACAAATACCCGCGAGAACCTCAGAAAACATATATATATATATATATATATATATATACACACACACACACACACATACATACATACACACACACACATATATATGTGTGTGTGTGCGTGCGTGTGTGTGCGTGTGCGTGTGTGTGTGTGTGTGTGCGCATATGTGTATGTGTGTGTGTGTGGTATTAAGCTCTGTTCAGGTATTTTCCCATGTCATTGTAGTTGTGCTTTTAAAGTTGGAGCACCGTTTCGGCAGAATCTCATCTGCCATAATCAGGTTTCTGTATTGTACCGGTGGGCTAGGGACCACTGGTGGGCCAGGAACCACTGTGGGTGGGCCAGGGACCACCAGTGGCCCAGGGACCACCAATTGGCCAGGGACCACTGGTGGGCCAAAGACCAGCGTGTGTTGGCCAGGGACCGCCTGCTGGGCCAGGGACCGCTTGGTGAGCCAGGGACCTCCTGGTGGGCCAGGGACCACCTGGTGGGCCAGGGACCTCCTGGTGGGCCAGGGACCACCAATCAGCCAGGGACCACCTGCTGGGCCAGGGATCACCTGGTGGGCCAGGGACCGCCTGCTGGGCCAGGGACCAGGGGTGGGCCAGGGACCACCAATCGGCGAGGGACCACCTGGTGGGCGAGGGACCACCTGCTGGGCCAGGGACCACCTGCTGGGCCAGGGACCACCTGCTGGGCCAGGGACCACCTGCTGGGCCAGGGACCACCGGTGGCCCACCAATGGGCCAGGGACCACTGGTGGGCCAGGGGTGGGCCAGGGACCACCAATCAGCCAGGGACTGCCTGCTGGGCCAGGGACCACCGGTTGGCCAGGGATATCTAATATGCATAACATATGTAATATGTTAATACTTTAATTCAAAGGTAGATTAATTTAAATCAAGGCAATTTAAAGCACTGAAAGGAAGCCTTGATTTAAATCAGTATTCTTCTTATGTGTGTTAACATAATGATATAAATCTGATCACAATATAATAAATGCTGGTTTATAAAAACAGGGAGAATAGACAGACGTATGAGTGACATCTTATGCTTTTATATGTTTTAACAATGGGCTTCTTAAGCCAACCACAATGACTTGGTTCACATTTAATAATGCACCATAAAACATGGCTTATAATTCAGAAGGACTGAGTTCATATCTCCATATGTTAAACAAAATCAAATTACATTATAGTGTGTGAGGGATGAAATCAACGAAGCAGCATGTGATAGTTATTAATTTATGTTAATGAATGCATGTGTTAGTTTAGCATGAGTTTAGCATGGACTTGAATAAGTGCACTGTTTTTAAATGTCACAATTATATTTTCATTAAAAAGATGTGCATTTTTTAAAAAAATTGTTTTCATCTGATTTTAATTAGAAAATATCTATAATTTTTAATGTAGCCTTCTCTGATTCTGTCTGATTACACTTTTACTTTGAACAATTTATATGCTATAATTCTATAGTTGAAGTAGTTCCAGCTCCCTTTATTATTCTGGACTCAGAACCCTGTTGAATGCTTATAAATTATCCAATTCCTATATGTCCTTGAGGTTTCTTTTCCATTTTCTCTCAGCTGAATAGATGTTCCTTGGGGTTGGGTAGGGAATCTTTGCTGGGAAATGAGTAAAATTTCCTTGTAATCTCATCAGTGGATGGTTTCTTCATTACTGAAACTGACATAAAAATCTGAAATCCTCCCTTAGGCATATTTAAATATTAAGTCAGTGGCAATATTCCAGTTTGAATGTGCATCTATAGGTTCCTGTCTCATTGTCAATGTCACTTAGGGTAGAGGAGGTTTTTACGGAATGAACATTATACATTTTTGTCTTTAGATAAATAGACTTTTCCTCTCCTCTGGAATGAGCCAGAAACTTTCCTCTTGGAAAAAGGAATCTTAATTTCTTAAGTAAACATATCCAGAAATGAATTATTGGACAGCCTGCCTATAGAGACCCCAGCCCTGGCTAACAAATGGAATTCACAATAGGAACCTGATACAGCTGCTGCTGCTATTATTTATGCAGAAATTGCAGCTGAGGGGACAGTACTTCATGCCAGTTTTGAAGGCAACCTCCTTGAAGGCAATATCCAAGCCACCTATAACTTCACTCTTCAGTCATTAGCGGGAGCTGACTGATCAATGGGTTAACAGAAAAGGAATTTAAGAGTCAGGAAATGGGGGATGAAATGAAGACATTCAGGGAGGAAAGAACAACCGATTTATTGTTTGGAGTGTCAATCATGACAGGCAGATCATAGTTGAGAGATCAGAATAAATGTGATTGGAAAGAGAAATGGCTACCACTACAATATTCTGTCCCCCATCTGAAAAAACAAACAGACAGTTACAAACAGGAGAATTGGACTCAACATTATTGGAGAAGACTATTATGCTTGGAAAAATTGAGGAGAATTGAAAAAGAGGTCAACAGAACATCAACCTAGATGCAATCACTGATGCCAAAAAGATTCTTGATAAAGCAATAATTTTTTAATCTATTTGCTCTTCTTAAAACGGGAAGAGAAAATGGTCACTTTGCTCAAAACATTCAGCTTGGTAGATTACAAGAATCTGGTATGCAGAATACAAAAAAAAAAAAACCATTTACAATGGAAATTTTAAAACTCTTCTCCCATTAGATTAAAAAACATTGTAGAATCTCAACTAGTTATTGCCTGCCTAACATGGTCACTCAAAAGGATTCCTTCTGAATTTATTACGTATTACTATTATTTATTAAATTCATTTGCCACCCATCTTGTCACAAGGAAGCTGAGGGGATCTTTAATCCTAATTTAATAGGACAATGCCTAAATAAAGTATGTCTCTCATGTAAGTATTGCTCCCAATGACATCCCTCTTTAGAGGAGACTATCCTTAGAGATATTTCTCCCTAAAAAATTAGGTTATTCAATTTGTTATTTTCATTAAAGAATATCATGCAGATTAATTTTTTGTGTTATTCAGTTATCCGATAAATTCATTGTTTCAAGGAAATGTTTGGCCTGGAAAAGAGATAAGGCAGCTGCTTCAGACACACAGACACGTGCACACACAGACACACACAGACACAGAGGTGCTCAAGTTTTTGTTTCTGTTTCTGCCTGACTTCTTCTCTCAAAGCTTGTAATCAACAAGACTAGTAGACAAATTGTGTTCTGCCTGGTTGAGTACTTGAGAGGAAAAATAGAAAATGGCTTGACCTGGAAATGGGCCATTGAAAGGGGTTCCAACTTGTCACAATCCCCATTTTCTCCCATTATTTCTGATGCACTTTTCTTCAGTTATCAAACATCCTTTGAATAAGAGGGCGATGTCAGGTGCAAAGAATCATGATCACTATAAAATTCCAGTTATGAAGATTTATTGCCAATCAATTAACAGTCAGCACTAAATTGGTGCTAGATAAGAGTTAGCAGAATTCAAGGAAGATGGATTTGAATCGATTGTGGGAATGTAAGGACTCCAGACTAATTCTTTTCTTGACTTTGTTGTCCTCGGGCTTTGCCTCTTCTTCTCCTACATATGAAACAGGAGAAGCCCCATTTCAGGTTTAGGGGGGAAAGGGGCTACAGTGAGGGAACCCCCAACAATTGTAACTGACTTTGGGAAGGTTCCACCTGGCGACATTCGTTTCAGATTCCACTTGCTCTTTTTTGGTTTTAAAAGACGTTTTAGAGAAATTGATCTAACCATGAAGCAATCGTATTGATTTCAGTCTAAAAACTGAAGAGTTCTTTCAAGGAGCGCAGTGATAATCCAGCTTCTGCAGTAAATACTTTTTTTCCTTTTGGCTTTCCCGGCTGGATCATTTCTGATATATTTCTCTTGAAATGATAGCTTGTATTCACAGGCTGAGATGATCCATAAAGATCCACCAGCTTCAAAAATACAATTCTGGAATATTAAGGAAATTAAGAATGTTGGCAAACATAAGTACAAAGAATTGGTCTGTTTCAAACCCACATTTCAGAAAGGAGATGACTCTTTTTTATTTACATGATTGTTTAATCACAAAATTGGCAACACTGTCCATTATATCAGCCTATAATCTCCCATAATTTCTCCCACAATTTTTAGCTTTAAAATATCACCATTTTGTTCATTTCTTTCATTCATGGAACTAGGGTAGTTTACTAGATTTGATCATGCCTTTATCTTATGTCCAGCTGACATTTTCTATCAACAACTACAGGATTGTACCTTTGTCCCTAAAGCCATTTAACCTCTATGTGAAGCTGTTGCATCACATTCCAAGCAGAGATTTGGGCTTCGGGAGAAAAAGAATGGTCCTTCTGAGTGCTAACAAATTAAATCTGAATCTAAACATGAAAAAGATCCTGTCAATCAGGCAAAAAAAAAAAAAAAAGTTTAGCATGCTTTGAATAAAGCTTTTGTATAAAATAAGATGAAGGTTATTTTGATCTAGTCCTGATCTGGATGCTTAGTTATTGACAGTGGCCTGAGGTCTTTTGGCTCATCTGAGAATTTTGATCTTGCAAGATCAATGCCTGCCTGAGTAACATCACATCCAGCAGAATAACAGGGTAATAGAGATGGAAGGTCTTCTGGTCCAATGTTCTGCTCAAGCAAGAAAAGCTGTACTACTTTAGACAAATGATTGTCGAATCTCTTCTTAAAAACTTCCAGTGTTGGAGCATTCACAACTTCTGGAGGTAAGTTGTTCCACTGATTAATTGTTCTGTCAGGAAATTTCTCCTTAGTCCTAGCTTAGTTCTGTCTCTGATTAATTTCCCTCTATTGCTTCTTGTTCTGCCTTCAGGTGCTTTGGAAAATAGATTGACTCTCTCTTCTTTGTGGCAGGTTCTTAGAATATTATGGTGTATTTTCTATAAGGCTGTCTTTAAAGATTATTTGGAAATTACTTTGGTGCAGCTCTTTAGTTGACTAGAGGTTGCATACAGGTATTGCTCCTAACGATCTGGGTCCTCATTTTACTGACCTCAGAAGCATGAAAGCCTGAGTCAACCTTGAGCCACATCAGGATTGAACTTCTGGCAGTGAGCAGTGAGTTATCCTGCATTCTAACCCCTGTGCCACTACAGCTCCTTATAATGGTTGCTTATGAATGATCATGGTTGCAAAGCAAAGATTACCCATAACCAGTCTTTCAATTACTTTGGTAGATAATAATTTCATAAGCAGAAAAAACATTATTGATCTAGCTGGGATTACATTGATTTTCCAACATTTTAAAGTAATATTTTTTTGCTCTGCGCCACACTTGGGTAAGCCTGTAGTGTTTCACATCCTAAATGTTTGCTATATAATTCAAAAGTACATTCACTTCTTTAAGACACATCATGGATGTTTGGTTTAGTCGGGGTTAAGATAATGGACTAGAACTTGGAAGGTGATGAGTTTTAGCTATGAAAGGCAGCTGGATGACTTTGGGCTAGTCATTCTCTCTCCACCCAACCCACCTCATAGGACTGTTGCCAGATGGAAAATACGAGAATGAAGCATTATCTATCCCACTTTCATTTTTATAAAGTAAAGGCAGGATAGTAATCAAATAGATATATAAATAAAACATATGGCTATAAATCAAAATAGGACAATTATGGAGATACCCCTTATCATGTAAGCACTCCCTTTTTATATTTTTAGTGTGATGAGGTTAACAGATTATCATTTTAAAACATTATTTGAGATGGTCAGCAAACCTGATGAAATATCTTGTATTGATTTAATCTCCTTGCCTAATATACCTGAATAAAATAAAGGGCTTTAATTGCATACATGGCCATCTTACCATTCTAAGTAAACCAAAACTCTCTTGCAGTTCAAGATATTCCAGCACTAAATGAAATGGGATTTAAAAACCTGATATAAGAAGCTGATCTACATATTAATTATCCTATTTTCTCATTTTTAAAAAATTACCTGCATTTTTCAAATTGGGATTGTCCCACAGTATAATTTTGAATAAGGATCAAAATTATATTTCCACCCCAACATTTTTCAAGTGTGCCTTTCAGTGCAAGAAATATAACAGAGCTATTATTAAAAGAAGATAAATTGAAATTCTATGATAATTTAGACACTAAAGATCTTCCTGTAGAACATATCTTACTGACTTATGAATCTAGTTAAAATAATATAAAAGTATTAACACTGGAATGCCACTAAGGAAAAATATCAGTCAGGATAATATTGGTTTTACAGTATTCATATTTTCCTTAATCTCAGTGGGATTTTTAACAATTCATCCGAGATGTTTTTTTAAAAATGACATATTTCATATACATTTAAAATTTCAGTGGGATTTTTAACTATTTATCTGAGATATGTTTTAAAAGTGATATATTTGAACAGCAAATCAAGCCTGTTGCAGAAATATTTATTATAATAAATATTCCCTCATATTTGAAAAAATAACTATAAATAGCATTTAAATATTTTCAAATTTCCATCAGATAAGAAGCCCATATTATTCATTCATTCATTTTATAAATTACCTGTGTTGGTGTAGAAAAGACACAATTATCAATTGTACATAATGCATTATTGGCTATAACGAAATGTTTAGTTTAATTACAGCCATTGTTAGATCTAAAATATCTTCCTTTTGCTTAAAAAGGAAGACCAACCATTCCAATATTAACAGATAAAAATTGCTGAAAAGTTCTAGGAAACCTCTTGAAATTTGAATTCTATCTTTAATAACCCTTACATGAATTGTCACATATTAATCCACCTCAGAAAAAAGTAATAAATACCGATAAACTAAAATTTTCCATTGCATGTCATCAAAGGCCTTTTATCTAGCTAATGATACAAGATAGTCATTCCTGAATTAAGATTTACTGAAATTACATCCAGAATGTCAATGTAATCTAATATGATTAAGTGCTTATCAATATTTTATAAAACTAGATTGTGCATAATGGATAATTGAAGATGATATTATTTGTAACCTGTGTGTCAAGGACAGTGACAATATTTTTGCATGGCCATTCAACCATCAGCAGAATTTTCAATGTCCCTTAAATGATGGCTGACTAAAGGATTTTGGGGGAAAAACTTTATTTTGAAAAGGGATAATTACAGGCTTCCTATAACAGTGGGGCAAAGAACACAATTATTATTATTTACATTTATTGGCCATCCACAGTGGATTCAATATATGTCTCAGGTCAAGACATATCAGTACAGTAAGCCTCTGAACAAGATGCTTTTTTTTCTATAGGTGTTATTTATATATATAAGTGTAGGTTTGGGCGTGTTTGGGTCTTTTCCCGTGTAAGATTAAGAGTAGCTTGATGTGATATCCTGAGCAGATGGCTGTGATGTAATGTTCCGGGTTTTAGTTTGGCTCTGAGTTTGAGATCTGGCTATATGTTCATGGTGTGTGTCGGTTTGCTTAGTTTGGGGGTTGGGGTGTGTGGCAGCTGGTGATGCAGCCGTGGTTTCTGGACGGTGGCTGCCTTTCATCTATGGGATGAGTTGGGGTTTGATTCTGGTGAGGAAGATTGGTGGTGGTGTCATGTGTTGTTTTGGGTCCAATGTTGGTTTTCATGGCTGGGATTCATTTGTTGATAAGGGCTAGTTTCCAGATGTCTGGTAGGTGGGAGGAACTGTCCTGTTTGTTCATGTTATGGGGGTGTTTCTCTGTTTCGATGGCTTCCCAGATTATTCTCTTGTTGAAGTATTCAGTATTGGAGATTAATTTGGTTCCTTCAAAATTAATTTCATGTCCTGTGGCTTTAAGGTCCTGGAAAAGGGGGGAAGTATTTTCTTCTTTTCTGACTGTGTTCTTGTGTTCTGCGATGCGTGCATTTATTCTCCTGTTGGTTTGTCCAATGTATGTGGCTGGGCAATTGTTGCATGGTATTTCATAAACTCCTTGGTTTTCTAGGTGGATCTTGTCTTTGGGGTTTCTTAGGATGTCGGCTATTTTTTGGTCAGTGCCAAAGGCTGTCCTGATATTGTGTTTGTGGAGAATTTTGCTGATTTTATCTGTGGTGCCTTTGATGTAGGGGAGGAGGGTGATACCATTGTCCTGTTCTGTGTCTCGGTTTCTGGGGGGTGTCTCCCTTGGGATTAGGTTGGTAATTGTGTTTCTTTGGAATCCATTGAAAATTAATACGTTGGTGAGGGTGTGTAATCATTCTCCCAGCAGACTAAGGCAACACCACGGTCATGATGAACTCATCGGACCACCAATCCAAACTATCCAACCTACTCCAAGACCCTGCTTACAACCTCTAAATACAGACCCCACCACCTACCTGGAAAAAACCACCAAGTCCAAAATAAAGCCTCTCCCATCAGTGAAGAGATCCAGCAAAGAATCATCCCCAGAGAAAAATCATCCAGATGCCCTAAGCTCTATGGCCTCCCCAAGATACACAAAGAAGGAACACCACTCAAACCCATAGTCAGCTCCATAGGTTCACCTCTACAGAATCTTGCCAAATTTCTTGCCAAACAACTCCAACCCTACACAGAATCCTTCACCTCACACGTACAAAACTCTTTCCACTTCATAGGAACAATAAAGAAACAAAACCTACAACCCAATGACCTACTTGTGAGCTTCGATATCATATCCCTCTTCACCCAAGGACCCTATTAAGGAAGCCTTGACAGCTATCCAAAACAAATACAACCCCCCTAAGCACATCCTAGAACTGACCAACCACTGCCTAACCAACACATACTTCATCCACAATGGACAAAGTTACAAACAGATAGAAGGAGCACCTATTGGATCACCCCTCTCACCCATCATCACTAACCCATACATGGAACACTTTGAAATCAGTGTTCTAGACAAATCCAAACCCAAACCCAAACCCA
The DNA here is from genome assembly GCF_049901715.1 of Pseudonaja textilis. Classification (NCBI taxonomy): domain Eukaryota; kingdom Metazoa; phylum Chordata; class Lepidosauria; order Squamata; family Elapidae; genus Pseudonaja; species Pseudonaja textilis. The sequence continues at coordinate 10,348,898 of NC_141994.1, read as the reverse complement.
AACTCTGGCTTAGATATGTAGATGACCCTTTTGTAATTTGGCCACATGGGAAAGAAAAATTGGACAACTTCCACACACAGCTCAATAGCCTACTCCCCAAAATACAATTCTCCATGGAAACAGAAGCAAACAACCAACTCCCCTTCCTTGACGTCCTAATTTACAAAAAACAAAACAAAACAATGGTTCCCTAGGACACACCATCCACCGGAAGAAAACACACACCAACCGCTACTTAAACTCACAATCCCATCAACACCCTGCACAGATCAACTCTGTGGCCAAGACCCTCATCTCCAGAACCAAACACCTAATAGACAAAGACCACCTGAGAACAGAATTACACACCCTCACTAATGTATTACTTTTCAACGGATTCCAAAGAAACACAATTACCAATCTAATCCTAAAGGAGACACCCCCCAGAAACCAAGATACAGAACAGGACAATGGTATCACCCTCCTCCCCTACATCAAAGGCACCACAGATAAATTTGCTAAAAATAAAAATATTTAGCTATAATGATTTTCTATAATGATTTCCTAAAAATAATCTATGAACTATATCTGGAATAACTTTAGTGGGTCTAAAAATGTTAATAAATATCCCACATTCAATAAAACATTTAATCTCCATTTAAAATTAAAAACTTTCTGGATCATTTATTTTTTGCTCCATTATGATTTTGAGCATCTGTTAATCAGAATTATTAAACCTCCAGCATTCTGAAGATCTTGGATTGCTGCTGTTACATTATATATCTTGTGCTTTTCATATTTTATACTGATGCATTTTAGAGCAATGCTTTTTAATAAAATTGATCGAGATCCAGTGCTTTCCTACTGCTATTTTCATCTTTTCTTTCTGTCCAGAAAAGAAAAAAATGAGCCACATTACAGTGTCCTTTGTTTGTTAAGGCAAGGAGCTCTTGGCCTGGAAGTAGCCTTGGTTACAGGCATGATCATGAGAGAGCATAATTGAAGTGTTAATTTGGGGGCAGGTGGGGGGGAGGATACAGAGGAAAAAGAAAGAAAGATTTGCTTCCCTGTATTTAAAGTCAAACATTAGACTTAATTGGGGAACGAGTCTTCATTTTATTTTAACCCTTGAAGATGAAACTGGTTTTACTGGAAAATTCATTCAGGTTTAACCTTTCAAAATGTGTCTCAGGCAAACAACTTGGAAGGATTAAAAATAAAAGCATGATAAAAAGAAAAAGATGAGTTGGCACAGAGTTGAATATCTTTCATGATTGCTATTCAGTATAGCAAAATTGTGTGGGGGATGCTTAGGCCAACAAGTCCTCTATAGCCTACAGGAATGTGTGACACTCGGGGGCGGGGGATCAAAATGTCAAGATGGCAACTGCAGTTTATGTGATTGAAAACTCACCTGTTTGTATATGCGTCACAATTCTTTCAGTCTCCCAATCAAGTTTACAGTTTGGGATTTCCTCCTGGTCTTCCATCTAAGTATCAAAGTAGTTCTTGGGTAGCTTTTATTTTGAAAGCAGGTTGACTATATGGCGTCATATATCTATATCTATATTATATATCTCTATCTCTCTATATATTATATCTCTATCTCTATATTATATATATCTCTATATCTATATTATATGTCTCTATATCTCTATATTATATGTCTCTATCTCTATCTCTATTCCTATATCTATATTATATATCTTTATCTCTATCTCTATATTATATATCTCTATCTCTTTCTCTATCTTTATCGCTATATCATCTATCTATCTATCTATCTATCTATCTATCTATCTATCTATCTATCTATCTATCTCTATCATCTATCTATCTATCTATCTATCTATCATCTATCTATCTATCATCTATCTATCTATCTATCTATCTATCTATCATCTATCATCTATCTATCTATCTATCTATCTATCTATCTATCTATCTATCTATCTATCTATCTCTATCATCTATCTATCTATACACATTAAAACACACACATACATATCTGTGTGTGTGTGAGAGAGAGAGACACACCATATAGTCAACCTGCTTTCAAAATAAAAGCTACCCAAGAACTACAGTACTTTGGTACTTAGATGGAAGGCCAGGAGGAAATCCCAAACACTAAACTTGATTGAGATAGAGATTGATACATGGATGGATAGATATATATATATTATAAATATATTGTACATTCGTTTGGTTCAATTTTATCAATACAGCATTACTTTCTCATTCTCCCCAAACTTATATCCAAACAGATACCAAATGGCACAAAATGTGTATTTTCATTTCCCTTTCCAAACACCCAAATCCCTAAATTACCCATGGAGGTGGACTTCTTCACTGTAATAGTTGTGGAAAAGACCTTGGGAGATGGGGCAAAGAGGAGCTGGCCTAGGGAATGGTCGGGTAAGAGAGAGACAGCATAGACCACAGTTGGATAATGGGTGTGGCAAGAGGCTCGGAAGAGATCCTCCCAAGTTTCTTGGGCTGTAAAAGAGACTGCAAGACAATTATACTTTCTGTGGCAAGAATAAAGTAGAGATAATTTATCAGGTTCTGTTTCCTGTCTTTCTATCTGGTAAGCTCAACACTCACCAAAGGGGTCTTCTAAATGTATGCTCAATGTCACGTCCCTGAAATGTTTACAAATCTAAGGGAGCAGCAAAAGTGGCTTATTTTTGGTTCTGTCTGTGTTCCTTAGAAAAAAGAAAAGCAATCAATGAATACTTTCACTTTGTAAAAAGCTGGTCAGTCTCCATTAAATATATTAAATCCTCGATCCTTTTGAAAGGCGTGACATGCTCAAAACCCACTGAAATTTCACTGAATATTTATGGAAAATAGAAAGAGAGGTTGTTAAGGAATAAAACAGGCATCCATCTGATTTGGGTATCATTGTTTTCTAAACACAAGTAGCTTTTCATGATATAATTTCTGGAGCAAAATGTCATGCTATTGGACCCAGGTCCTTCTTTATACTAGCAATTCACATTCAGTCTGCTAAGTTAATGTAATAAGCTGCTAAAGCTGTTTGTTTTGGATTGTAGAGTGGCTTGAATTCATTTAAGTTCTAGAGAAATCTAATTTTCCCCCATAATGAAATCCATCTATAGCTCTTCAGTGGTTTGGAAATCTCTACCAGGTGACTACTGATTTAATATTGTTACTTCACATTTTGAATGTGAATTTAATGCTCAGCAAAAGCACCAAACCGATAGCTTGGAAAACATTCTCACTTTTATGAAAATAAATGGGACCGAAAGGGCAGCCACAGTACGGTGTGATATTCCATTCCAGTGCTTTGGGGTTTTTTTGTTTTTGTTTCGTAGGCGCACAAATCAATCACTTTACTGTATAAAATACTGGCATAGCCCAGCACAATTGTTTATGGCGTTTAGCTAGGATTGTGTAGAACGCCAATTGTTATGCATGGAAACGATCCATTTGGGGTGTTTATATATGACAAGCTTAAGCTGATCTGAAAGGCAAATATGAAAAACTGAAATTGCACCATGATAGTCCTTTCAATCTGCTGCAGCTGAAACAAGGTTGAGCTACCTTAAAGATTCACTCCCCACCTGCAGCTCACATTGGCACCAACAGCCCTGATAACTTCAGCTGCTCAGGATCTCATGGTGCTAGCCTTATCTCGCCTCCAGCCCAGAATGTAAATAGTGTTGAGCCCACCCTTCCAGATCCAGAAAACCCCTTTGAGGGTAGTGGTTAGAGACGTGCAAGATGGACATCTTATACCTCAGAGAGGGACTCTGGAAGCCTGTACTCCCACGGGCAGAACATCTTTTTTGGAAACAATTGGTGAAACCTTAAGAGTGAGGCAAAGTAAAGCAATGCAGTTGAGGTGTGTGTGTGTGATTTTTAGAAATAAGGGGCATCCCACACAACAGCTTTGAAAAGATGCTCAATTACCTTACTGTTGCAGCATCCTAGTTTCTCTCTCTCCCACCCACACATACTTTGTCCCCTCACAGCAAGGAAGTGTGAAGTGATGAGCTCACCCACTTAGGTTCTAGTCCTATGATTGAGGGTCTTCAGAGGCCTTCATTCAATGGCATTAAAATGGCTGGTCTGCTTGGGTTGATTTAAGCCCCACCCCTTCTTAATATAAGTGCCACACACAACATACATGGGGAAAGGTGGGTGCTTTGATTACCGTGGAAACACTCCTTTCCTTCATTAACCTCATTGCCAGTTTCTACTTCCTGGGTCATCCCAATTGTCCTTTGAAACCCATTTCTGTTTTTCTGACTCTTAAGGACAGGCAAGGTTAACAACTGCAATTGTGACCAAATTCCTGTCACTAAGAAACACAATTGTAAAGTAAAACCTCACAGGACAACATTGCTTGGCTATCACTAAGTCATGTGACATCATGTGTAACAACCATGCCACTTAGCGACAGAGTTTCCTGTCCCAATTGTGGATGTGAAGCGAGGAGTACATATTTCAGGAATGTCCAACCTTGGCAACTTTAAGACTTGTGGATTTCATCATGGCTGACTGGGTAATTCTGGGAACTGAAGTCCACAAGTCTTAAAGTTGCCAAGGTTGGATAACCTTAACTTATAGAGCTCCCGCCCATCTAGCAGTTCGAAAGCATGCAAATGCAAGTAGGTAAATAGGTACCCTTTTAGTATTCCATGAGCCCTTGCAATATAGTAATGCTGGCTGTATGACCATGGAAGCGTCTTCGGACAATGTTGGCTCCCTCAGCCAAGAAACAGAGATGAACAACACCCACTAGAGTCAGACATGACTAGACAAGGGAAACAGTTACCTTTAACCCTATATAGCAGGGGTGTCAAACTGGATTTCTTAGAGGGCAGGATCAGCATTATACTTGTCCTCCTCAGGCCAGCCGGGGGGAGGGGGGGAGGAGGGAGGAGATCAAAAGATTTCAGTGCAGTTGTCATATTTATTATCTATGTGAGACATAGAACCCCCAGTCTGTCCAGGGCATCTGGGGGGAATGTCCAGAAAAGGGGAAATGGTGGCTGTTAGGGATACACCCTAGCAGAATCTGCATGGCAGTCAGGCAGGCAGGCAAAATATGTGAGATAAACGTTTTTGTAGCTTACACTCAGTAAAACAGATACACAGTGCTAATTAAATAGTTTATTCCAGTAAGAGTTATAGCATAGTCAAACAGTCCGTATATCATTCACTAGTTCAGTCCGTCCAAGGATTATTCAGTTGCAAATTCCAGTGTCGAAAAAGAGAGGTCAGTAAACTTACAAATATCAGTCCAGTAATATATCTCCTTGCAGTAGAGATATGAAGAAGTCAAAAATCCTCTCTTCCTTCAGCAACTCAGCAGTAGGGGAAACACGCAGTTAACAAACCATCAATCCATGCAATCCAGTAATTGTCAGGAATCGTCAGGTTCTCTTGCTCCCTCTTATGGTGGTTTCACACCACACCCAAAATTACATGCTTTGCAGTTTTAAAGTGACACACACTTAAACTTACAATCATAGTTTATATATATTATTTTACCCAAACTACGTTAGGTAACCTATGTTATTCCTAACAGTGGCCACAACTACAATACGTAGAAATATCACACTTGATTACTCTTCCTTCATTATTTTTCTGCCTTGATTTGATTCTTTTTAAAAAGGAATCTTTTTTTTTTCTTAACTCTTAGCAATTTTTGTAGTCTGCCAAGCTCATTCTGAACATTTATTTAACTGATACCAATTCCCCTGCTGGATTCTTCTGGCAATGCCCTCTTAAATTATTCCTGTTCCCGTAATGGGCTTGCTTTCTAGAACCTGGTCATCTTAAGGTAAAAGGTAAAGGTTCCTCTCACACATACGTGCTAATCATTTCTGGCTCTAGGGGGCGGTGCTCATCTCAGTGACAAAGCCGAAGAGGCAGCACTGTCTGAAGATATCTCCATGGTCATGTGGCCAGCATGATTAAACGTTGAAGGTGCACAGAAAGCTGTTACTTTCCCACCAAAAGTGGTCCCTATTTTTCTGCTCGCATTTTTTTACATGCTTTCGAACTGCTAGGTTGGCAGAAGCTGGGACAAGTAACAGGAGCTCACTCTGTTATGTGGTGCTAGGGATTCGAATCACCGAACTGCCGACCTTTCTGACCGACAAGCTTAGCCACTGAGCCACCGCGTCCCCTTCTGGTCATTTTAGATTCCTCATAATCCTCATAAAATCTCTGTTTTCTCATCCACAATGACCAATCAACAGGACACATTCCTTACAACCAGCAGCTATTTATAAAAAATTTCATTTTCATTCCTCATGCTTCAGCACACAGTCCATCAGAACATACAACTTGTCTGATCATTCTGTTCTGTTCCTACCACTGAACTCTCTGGCCAAAATTCTGTAAATGCTGTCTTTGCTCATCTATTGAATTGCAAGTTATGACCAACCATGTGGCTCTGGCATGTGGGAACTATGGCCACAGCCCAATCACAACATTGGGAGAGACCAGCCATTTGTTAATTGGACATTGCCCACAGTCATCGGCCTGAAAATATGTATACGCCAATCAATGAGAACAAGATGTTTCATAGCATATGATATATTATGGTGTAGCTTTGCAATTCATTTGCTTCCTGAACAGGCTTTACAAGAGAAACATATATTATTGTCTTGAGAGGTAATCTCTATTGCGAAATGGTGGAAATTAAATCATGGAAGGTTAAAACTGTTTTTGGTCAGCAACTCTGCATCCTTTATTTGTTTGTTTGTTAATTTATTTGCTGCTTACTTCACCTGGGCTTTTCTGTAAAATGGAAAAAAATGATAAAAACTGTAAAGAAATGGTAGCAAAGCAATGGCAGAAAAAACAATAAAAGTACAAAAACAACCAATTAAAGATGGGCAGATGGGGAGCAGGAAGCACAGAGAAAAGGAAAGGTCAGCTAATTAGACCAGGGGTCGCCAACCTTTTCGACCGCAGGGACCATCAAACTCATAATGTTAAATCCCAGGGACCACTAACTGGTTCTGTGGGCATGGCCTAATTTGTGGGTGTGACTTAGTGGTCATGTGACTGGCTGGGCATGGCTTGTATGTAAATATTATAAATATTTATATAAATATTGCTTTTTTTTTTTTATAAAAAAGAGCAACTTTTATCCAAAATCAGACAAAGCAGGCAGGCAGATTGAGTTGCTCACAGAATCACAGATTTATTCAGATATCTATCTATCTGCCATCGGCTAGCTCAGTTTGTCACATAAAATTTGCTAGCAAGCAAACTCACAAAATTAACTCACAACACACCATGTATGTAAATATTGAATTTTTTATATATAAAAAAGCATTTTTTATCCAAAATCAGGCAAAGCAGGCAGGCAGATTGAGTTGCTCACAGAATCATTCAGTGATCTATCTATCTGCCATTGGCTAGCTCAGTCTATCACATAAAATTTGCTTGCCGTGAGTCTGCACTGAACGATAGAACTTTTAGTCCTAAGGGAGGTTCGGCTGTGCTTAAAAGCAGAGCCGAAGATCGAAAACTAGCTAGAAAGCAAGAAATCCAACCATTTCCTGCTTCCTAGCAAATCTAAATCTCACAGCTGATGGTTGGAAAAATAGCAATTTAGCAGGTAAGTTTGCTGGGTAAGGAGTGAGTGGGCGGGGAGGGTTCCCGCAGGCCATGTGGGCGGCGCAGCCTTGCTTCTGTGCAGCCTAGACTAATTGCTTTGGGGGGATGCTCTGGGGGTGTGATTTCCCTGCGGCCCGCCAAAATTTTCTCACAGCCTACCAGTGGGCCATGGGCCATGGTTGTTGACTGCCACATTAGACTACTAGGCCACCTCCAGCGTGTTACTTCCCTAATGGGACCCCAAGTTCATACAGCAGAACCAGGTTTTCAGGCCTTGAGGAGGGTGTAGTAAGCCTCATACCAGGGGGCAGGATGTTCCAGAGTAGGGGTCTCTAATCCCTGGACCACAGCCCACTACCAGGCTTTGAGCCATTTGGAACTGGGCCGTGCATCCCCACTTGTTTGAACAGTTGGTGAACACATGCGAGTGCAGTCCATTTGAAAGACCAGCAGACCCGCATGCCCACTGCTTGTGTAAATGGAGCTGTGTGTGCGTGTGCTCTTGCCTACCATTCCCATGGAACAATTCCCCCCCCCCCAGTCTGCAAAGCCAGAAAGGTTGAGGAACTCCAACAATACAGCATAGAAGGCTCCTCTTCTGGATCCCACCAGCCAAGGCTCCTTGACCAATAGGATCCACAATAAGCCTCTTCTGCCAACATGAGTGGGGTAGACTTGTCTTAGCCGGAGGAGGAAGTTCGTCAAGTAACCTAGAGCCATGCCATGGAGGGCTTTAACCAATACTTTGACCTGCACCCAGTAGCAAACTAGTAGCCAGTGTAGCTCATGAAGCAGTGGTGTAGCATGGGCCATTCTAGGGGCCCCAAGGACTGCCCATGCGGCTATACTTTGTACTAGTTGAAGCTTCCAAATCAGTAGTGGTATTCCCATTTTTTTTACTACTGGCTCTGTGGGCATGATGTGGCTTGGTGGCCATGGCAGGGGAAGGATATTGTAAAATCCCCATTCCCTCTCCCCCCCACTCACTAAGCTGCTTTCCAGCTCCGTTCTCCTGTGCAGGGCAACAAAAGAAGACCCAGCTGATCAGCTGGGACTCAAGAGGCAGCAAATAGATTGGGGTGGGGCCAGAAATGGTATTCAGCAGGTTCTGACCAGTTATGGAGAACTGGTAGCAGAAATTTTGAGTAGTTCGGGGAACCAGCAAATACCATCTCTTGTAGTATCCTTCCCCTGCCATGTCCACCAAACCACACCCACAGAACCAGTAGCAAAAAAATTTGAATCCCACCACTGGGTGGGGCCAACCAGAGGTGGTATTTACTGGTTCTCTGAACTACTCAAAATTTCCGTTACCAGTTCTCCAGAACCTGTCAGAACTGGCTGGATACCACCTCTGTTCCAAATACATTTCAAGGGCAGTCCCATGTAAAGGGTGTTGCAGTAATCCAGATGACAGACAACTAGGGCTTAAGAAATCCCGATCCAGGAAAGGGTGCAGCTGGATCACAAATCAAATATTACCCATGATTGAGGGTAAATTTGAACCTAGGGCTTCCTGGCCCTGATTCAGAACTTTAATCACAGTTCTACATTGGCTCTATTGGTCTATTTCGAAATTACAATTTCTTATGCTACCTTATTGATGGTTGCGCTAGATAGGACATCAATTTACATTATCACAATGATACTGAATTGAATTCTGTCTAATAATATTTTGAATGAAAATCCATGTCCCCCATCTCTAGATATCAACATTTCATTAGAAACCACATTAAAGCTCTGCCAGAAATGATTGTGTACTTAATAGAGCATTCCTACATTTCAATCATCAGATTGTATGTTCCTTACAGCTGTACTGCAATAAATACTGTTTGCAGTAAAGAGATCTTAATCACAAACACTTCAACTAACATTTGTTGAGAAGCACAGGCGTATAGCTAATTTTAAAGATTAGCATGTTTCATCTTAGATTAATCCTTTGCAGCTGAAAAGGAGGGAAAAAAACCCCAAACAACCTATAATGAGGGAATCCAATATTATACACAACATGGATTGAATTCCTTAATGCTGCGAGCCTATTGCTTTAAGAAAAGTTATAATTCAACGGTCTTCTCAATTTTATTTGCCACCCCCATTTTTATGTCTTTGCCAGAAGTAGAGTTTTAACAGGAGCCATTCCCACCACAGCACGGTCCAGGCTGCTTTACAGTAAATGCAGTCTGGTGTTTTCCTGATGTTGAAACCTGTCCAGAAACTTGAGAAAGAGATATTTATAATTCTCACAGGAAACAGGAGATTAGAGCAAGTGCTTGGATTCTTTATCAAATAAACCAGCCAGGATAGGATCTGGCTTTTTCTGTACCTTCATCCTTCTAAATAGTTTAAGGTCTTAGTCTGTTTGGGATCCTTGTCCTCCATAAAACTTTGCCTCTCCTATGGGAGAGGTGCTTATCGACGTACCCTTGCAACCTCAGGAACAAAGAATGAATCAAGAAAGCTGACCTTCTCAGTCGTTTTGAGGATTATGGAAGGTTAGGGGTTTTACTCCAGTAAAAGGTCTAATAATTTGGCCTCTTTGATATTCTCACGGCTGGGTTATTTTTGTTGTTATTTTTTAATAACATTAACATTTTTAATAACATTTTAATAACATTCTTAGGGATGTTGAGGCCATTTTCAAATCATTCACCCTGTCCTTTTCCCATGTATTCTTCCCTTCTCAGAAATAAAACACTTCTTTTTCCAGAAGATGTTAAGAAACTGGACTTAATTGTTGCTCATATTGCCTGATTATGTATTTGCATTGGACATTGAGCTGCCTTGTTAAAAAATATTAACTGAATATGCAATTAAAAATCAGATATTGCCGTTGTCTTCTCAGGCTTGGAATTATTCTTTAAAATTGTTTTCACTTCCATAGTGTTCATTACTCAGATGTAGTTTCCCAGTCTCTTAATCATTATACTAATAAATTGTGTAAGTTGGATTTAATCTTTTAGTTGGTTGTTGATACAGCTCAATATGTAAGGACTCATCTGGTAACCATGACTATGACTACAAAAGAGTGCGTTGAAATGTAAGAGGTGAAAAATAGAAAGAATGTAAGGTGAAATGTAAGGTGAAAAATATGGGTTAATGGAAGGGAGAAAAGAAGGGTTTATTGTTTATGAAAATAAGAGAAAGGGGAAGTTAGAAAAGACTTGACACATTTGGAGGTCTTGTGGAAGTGGAGTTGATGAATAGGTGCAGGGAGGTGAAGGTATAGATTTAATTATGAATGAAAGTATTGAAATGTTTGACATAAAGAATCAATCAAGACTGGGTGCATATGAAAAAAGAACTAAGCTGGCAAGACACTCCAGCAAATGAGATAATGGAAGAATATTGGTATGCATCGTGGAAAAAAGTCTGGTGTTTTATGAATGTAATGTGTGAATGGATGAATGGAAGTGAGAAGATGGAGTATAGAAAAAGTGATTGGGCCATTTGGAAGCCAAGAATAAATCCCAATAGGATTGTTTGGCAACTGTTGACTTAGAAACAAGTCTGCTTGTTTTTAATACAACATTATAGTTTAAGCATAAGTCTATTCATAAATATACATGGAAAAAGAATGAACCTAGAAGCATGATTTATTTGGTTGTTTGTGATGAAAGGCTAAGAAAAGTAATAAAGAAAGCATTGGGTGATTAGAATTGTAAGCTGCACAGAGCCGCTTGGCTGAGATGGGTGGCTATAGAAATTGAATAAATAAATACATAAATAACGTGAGAGGTTCTGAAAGAGGGACAAATCAGTATCTGACACAGTGACATGTAGATTTAGGGAAAACATACATGAAGGGAAAAAGAAAGTAAACAGAAATTATTAATCCTTTATGAAACACTACTGGAATTAGATGAATATTCCTACAGAATGAATGGAATATTGAACAAAATATTGAATACAGGGAGCCTTCGATTTACAACCAGAATTGGGACCAGAATTTCTGTTGTTAAACCAGATGGTTGTTAAGTGAGTCATGCCCAATTTTATGACCTTTTAAGTAAATCACTGCAGTTGTAAAGTGAATTGCATGGCCATAAGCAAATCTTGTCTTTCGTCATTGACTTTGCATGTGAGAAGCTACCTTGGGAAGGTCATGAATGGTGACCACATGACCCTAGGATGAGGCAACCCTTGTAAATATGTGCCAGTTGCCAACTGCCAGAATTCTGATCACATGACTGCAAGGATGCTGCAATGGTTATAAGCAGTGGTGGGATTCAATTTTTTTTACTACCATTGCTGTGGGCGTGGCTTGGTGGGCGTGGCAGGGGAAGGATACTGTAAAATCTCCAGTCAGAGGTGGGATTTGCTGGTTCTTCGAATTACTCAAAATTTCCGCTACCGGTTCTCCAGAACTGGTCAGAACCTGCTGAATACCACCTCTGGTTATAAGTATAAAGATCAGTTGTAAGTCACTTTTTTCAGTGCTATTGTAACTTTGAATGGTCACTAAATGAATATTATAAGTCGAGGAGTACCTGTATAAGAAAAGAGCTGCTTGAAACAGAATGAAAAGATATCTGTTGCAGATGACCACAATTATGTTTAAATATGTGTAATTTGGAGTCAGTTTGTTGTAGTGGTTAAGACAGGCCTGTCAAACTCCCAGCCTGCAGGCTGGTTGCATCACACGCTGGCCACATGCTGGCCATGCCCATGCCTGGTTTAATGAAGGGGGGAAAAGTCCCAATATGGCAGAGGTCATCTCAGAACCACTGCACCATATCTTTCAAGAATCCTGGAGCACCGGGGAACTACCAGAGGACTGGAAAAGAGCTGATGTGGTTCCCATCTTCAAAAAAGGAAAAAAAACAGACCCAGGAAACTATAGACCAATCAGCCTAACATCAATACTCAGGAAGATACTGGAAAAGATAATAATAAAAAAAACAGATCTGCCAACATCTAGAAACAAGTAAAGTAATAACTAGCAATCAGCATGGGTTTGTTAAAAAGAGATCATGCCAAACCAATCTTATTTCATTCTTCAACACAGTGACTAAATTAGTAGACCAGCAAAATACTGTGGACATAACATACAGTATTTAGATTTCAGCAAGGCATTTGACAAAGTAGACCACAACCTACTTCTTAGTAAGCTAGAAAAAAATGGAATAGATAGCACCACCACTAGATGGACTCACAACTGGCTGGCAAACCGTATTCAACGAGTAGTCCCTAATGGGTCTAAGTCTACATGGAGGGAAGTAAGCAGTGGAGTGCCACAAGGTTCCGTCTTAGGCCCAATACTCTTCAATATTTTCATTAACGAATTAGATAAGGGAATAGAAGGGGAACTTACCAAATTTGCAGATGATATTAAGCTGGTAGGAATAGCTAATACCCAAGAAGATAGGCTCAAGATCCAGATGGATCTTGACAAAGTAGAACACTGGGCTGTATCTAACAAAATGAAATTCAATGTAGAGAAAAGTAAAGTCCTACACTTAGGCAAGAAAAGCCAAAAGAACACATATAGACTGGATTAAACCAGGCTCAATAGCAGTAACTGTGAGAGGGATCTCGGAGTCTTAGTGGACAACCAGCTAAATATGAGCCAGCAGTCTGCAACAGCAGCCAAAAAGCCAATGCAATCCTAAATTGTATTAACAGAGGGATACAGTCAAGATCAAGGGAAGTACTAACACCAATCTATAAAGCCTTAGTAAGACCACACCTAGAGTACTGCATCCAGTTTTGTTCATCATATTATAAAAAAGATGTTGAGATGTTAGAAAAAGTTCAGAGAAGAGCAACCAGGACAATTAGGGGGCTGGAGGCTAAAACATACAATGAACGATTGCAGGAACTGGGCTTGGCTAGTCTAGTAAAGAGAAGGACCAGGGGAGACATGATAGAGGTCTTGCAATATTTGAGGGGCTGCCACAGAGTGGAAGAGGTCAAGCTATTTTCTAAAGTGCCTGTAGGCCAGACAAGGAATAATGGATGGAAACTGAACAAGGAGAGATTTAACCTGGAAATAAGGAGAAACTTTGTGACAGTGAGAACAATCAACCAATGGAACAGCTTGCCCTCGGAAGTTGTGGGAGCACCATCACTTGAGACTTTCAAGAAGAGATTGGACTGCCATTTGTCAGAAATAGTGTAGGGTCTCCCGCTTGGGTGGGGGGTTGGACTAGATGACCTACAAGGTCCTTCCAACTCTGATTATCTGTTATCTGTTAAATCTGTTAATGTCAGGTGATGCGGCTGTGACGACGTGAGTTTGACAGTCCTGGGTTAAGACATCAGGCTAGAAACTAGAAGACCATGAGTTCTAGTGCTTCCTTGAGCTAGATGATCTTGGGCCAGTCATTCTCAGCCCTGGGAAGAAGGAAATGGCAAACCACTTCTGAAAATTCTTGTCAAAAAAACTGCACAGACACTATTGAACAGAAGATAAAATGTGTAATTTAAAGTGAAATGTGGGGGAAAATACTTGATTAAATGATAGCACAGTGCTGCAGATGAAGAAAAAAAAATACACAAGAGAACGATCACTGCAAGAAATGAGAATGAGAGAATGTATATAGAGAAAAACATAAGATCAAAAAACAATGCAATCAAGTGCAAAGAACAGATAAGACTAAAAAAGCAGAGAAAATGCAAAGTGACTTTGTTGGAAATAATACATTTGGGCAGGGGTAAAAAGGGCTAATGACTGGAATGAAAAATAAAGTGATGAAATTACTTGAGAAGAAATTGGAGTGCTGGAAAATTGTTTGGTAAAGATAGATGATAGATGTTAGATTAACACTGAAACTGATGCTTTCAATACTAATGACTAATGCAATAAGAATGTTGAAAAGTATTAACACTGGAGCTATTGATGACTTAACTCGAGAAATATGAAAATATGGCTGTGGCTGATTTATGGAGTGGCTTTGCCACTTGGTTCACGTCTGTGTGAAGGCGTCACTTGTGCCTGACAATTGGAAGAATGCTCTTAACCTTCTCCTACACAAAAAAGAAAGGCAGCCATGATGCTGACTGAGCCACATGGTGCTCCCAGGCCAGAGGTGGCATTCAGCAGGTCCTAACCAGTTCTGGAGAACTGGTAGTGGAAATTTTGAGTAGTTTGGAGAACCGGCAAATACCACCTCTGTCTGGCCTCCCGAGTCCCAGCTGATCGGCTGGGTCTTTTTTTATTGCCATGCACAGGAGAATGGAGCTGGAAATCAGGTTAGTCGGGTGGGGAGGGAATGGGATTTTGCAGTATATCCTTCCCCTGGAGTGGGGTAGAAATGGAGATTTTGCAGCATATCCTTCCCCTGCCATGCCCACCAAGCCACAACCACCAAACCATGACACAGCCACTAAGCCACACCACTCCCACCAAGCCACGACCACAGAACCGATAGCAAAAAAAAATTGAATACCACCACTGCCCCAGGCCACACTGACGGAGGGTGCCACACCTCCTGCTGATGCAAAGATTTCTTATAGCTGGACCTGGATAGCAAGAGGATAGAATTCTTTATTGGCCAAGTGTGATCGGACACACAAAGACTTTGCCTTGGTGCAAATGCTCTCAGTGTGCATAAAAGAAAAGATACATTAATCAAGAATCATAAGGTACAACACTTAATAATAGTCATAGTCAATAATAGTCAAGAGTGAATGAGCAGCTTTATGGAAGGAGGGAGTTTGGAGGCAGATGTTTTAATGCTTAGCAGAACTTTAGAAGAATTATGGCAAGTTTAAGAGAAAGCACAAGATAAAGATATGAGTTGTGGAATATTTCATGTGAAGATAGACTTGAAGTTTGGTTTGTTAAATGTGATAAGAGTGGTATATGAGGGAAGTAAATCATGCCTGAGAATGGAATGTTTAAAAATAGATCAGCAGTGAGCAACGATCAAGGAGTTATTTGATGTCTCTTCCATTTTTAAAGTATTTAGGTGTAAGAGATGCTTTTGGTGATATTAGAGATGTGTTGGTTGGGAACATAAATGTACATGTATTATTGTATGCAAACAATGTGTTTAATAATGATTTGCAGATCTCTATCTGTCTATCTGCCTGCCTGCCTGCCTGCCCGTCTACCTATATCTCAACACGAATCTACTGAAGACTAAAGTATTAACAGGAAAAATGGATAGCAAGTTACCCGTCCATGAAAAAAAGCAGAAGCACATATATGAGAAAATGTCTTAAAATGCTTCTTCAGAATGAAAAAAACAAAACAAAACCCTCAGTTATAGCAGCTTATCAAACTGCAGAAAGATGCCAGTAGCATAGCCAATACTTTATTTCAACTTCTTGGAATAGGGTTGGGATTTTTTTTTTTTTTTGGAAGGTGGAAAACTTTCCTCATCAAGCCTTCCTACTTCTGTGAATTGAGAGGGTGGCAATCACTTAACCTCCCAAGAAGTCCAGTAGAATAGGAATAAAGGAGATTGCCCAACCTCTTACATGCCTAGAATGGCGTTTCTCAACCTCAGACTAAGGTATGATTGAATAAGGTATGTGAAATTCAACTCCCAGCCAGAATTGAAGTCCAAACATCTTGAAGTTGCTGTGTTTGGAGAAATACTAGCCTAGAGCAGGGCTGTTAAAATCTGGGCCTGGGGGCTGGATGCGTCACGTGCTAGCAACGCCCACATCCAGTTTAGGGAAGGGGGGAAAAGTCCCAATATATCACATGACGCTGCCGTGACATCGTAAATTTGACACCCCCCGTCCTAGAGTACTTTTAATTGTGCTTTGCTTCGTTCCGGTTCAAAATAGAATCTAGAAACAGAGAAGACATTTGATTTTATAAGTCCTGATCTATTGCTTCTAATTTTCTTCACTGTGAGATACGTGTAGGATATATATGTATATATTCATTTGTGTGTAATATAAATGAATAATTTGTAGTGCTCATAAAACCTGTTAATCTTTCAAAGAAAACTCTTTTTTCATTGCTTTTTATGATCCGAAACAAATAACGTCAAAGCAAAATGAAAAAGGGGACATACAATGTTTGAAAGCTGATTTAATAAAAGTTTGTTTTTGTAAAGAGCTTGCAAAGGATGTTAAGACTCATTACTGAACTGCATGCCCCTGATGTGGCCTAGAGGCACATCAAAAGAGCCACTGAGCTCATTTCTAACTTCTCCATTAGTTTGGAAATATTGGAAGTGCTACCTTTACCACATATAGAATTGCTATTCCTTTCTCCACAACTCCTCAGTTTATCACATGCCTAAGCAGCTTCATCTCAACCCTCAGCTTTGTCTTCTACCATGCCCATAGCTTGCCTTCTATAGCTTCAGTCCAGATTTTATTTCCAAAAATATTTTAAAGGCAATAAACCTTTACTGCATGTCACCTTGAATACGGTGGGGAAGGAGGGGGAAGAGATTGTAAATCATCCTGGCTTTTTCATTGCTGCAACAATACCCATTTTGGTTTATTAAATCATCCTCCTAATTGAAAGGTGCTTTGCATAATTGTTCTCCTTGTCAGGGTTGCAGTAGAAAATGAACCCATGTTTAGTTGTTTGGTAGTTTATGTTTGCATATTGTATATTTGTATTTTTGTATATAGCAAAAAGCAGCAGGATTCACAGCCTTTCTCTTTTTCCAAGTGACTAGATGATAAAGTCACAAGGTTACAAGGATCTAATAACAGAAGATGTCCAGGTCAACAACGGTGGCAGCTAGATAGGTGCTTGAACAAAGAATGTACTGCTTGTGAATCCTCCCAGGAAGAAATCTGAGAATACTAATAATTCTTAGTGGACAAAACACCAAACTGTATGTGTGATGCTCAGACTTAATTACATACTGGGTAAAGGGTTTTACCCACCTTCCTGGCAATTTTAATCTGAAAAGAATCCCTTTAAAACATTTGTGTTCTTTCAGTCACTCCCTGTGCAAAATGTTATATAGGCAGATCTTACATATTTACTATCATAGCCTTTGTTTTCCTCCTTTTATCCAGACTCACAGCCATTTTTAGATTGAAATCTATCCTTTCTCATTTATTTGATGACAACTAGAATTCCTTTTAGATTTTCTTTTTGTTTTTCTACTGTTTGACTTGCCTCATCCAGATGAAGCACAATTTTGACAAATGTATTTCTACAACTGACAAAAATATTCTTGCTCTTCGGTAACTTCATGATCAGTGCAACAGAGAGAGCAAGGTATTTGTCAATGACATATTTTGAGTTTTCAAGTAACAGCAGCTCTTGATGCAGAGCCAAGGAAAGAAACACTCAGAAAGAAATTGTGTGAGTTCATAACTATGAGGAAAATGTACACCTAATCTCTGGAGGTTTTTTTTTTTAACAGATCCATAATTACACTTGAACTCAGATCTCAGGAACATAGAAAACTGCCTTATGCTGAACTAGATCATTGGTCCATTGACTCCAAAAAATTGCTTGCACAATGTTTAATGCAGCCCCAGGATCCTTTTGAGTGATTTTGATTAAAGAAACTTCAAGTTAACTGCTGACGTTTTTATTTTATTACTTAATCAAATGTATCAAGGAAGGGAAGTTTTGGTCCTTTTTTAATCCTGTATTTTGAAATGCTTGGTCATCCATACAGGTGAAACTCGAAAAATAGAATATCACGCAAAAGTTCATTTATTTCAGCAATGCAACTTAAAAGGTGAAACCAATATATGAGATAGACTCATTACATGCAAAGCAAGATAGTTCAAGCCATGATTTGTCATAATTGTGATGATTATGGTTTTCAGCTCATGAAAACCCCAAATCCACAATCTCAGAAAATTAGAATATTGTGAAAAGGTTCAATATTCTAGGCTCAAAGTGTCCCACTCTAATCAGCTAATTAAGCCATAACACCTGCAAAGGATTCCTGAGCCTTTAAATGGTTTCACAGTCTGGTTCAGGAGGAATCACAATCATGGGAAAGACTGCTGACCTGACAGTTGTGCAGAAAATCATCATTGACACCCTCCATAAGGAGGGAAAGCCTCAAAAGGTAATTGCAAAAGAAGTTGGATGTTCCCAAAGTGCTGCATCAAAGCACATTAATAGAAAGTTATGTGGAAGGGAAAAGTGTGGAAGAAAAAGATGCACAAGCAGCAGGGATGACCGCAGCCTGGAGAGGATTGTCAGGAAAGGTCATTCAAAAGTGTTGGGGACTTTCACAAGGAGTGGATTGAGGCTGGAGTCAGTGCATCAAGAGCCACCACACACAGACGGATCCTGGACATGGACTTCAAATGTCGTATTCCTCTTGTCAAGCTGCTCCTGAACAACAAACAATGTCAGAAGCGTCTTACCTGGGCTAAAGAAAAACAGACCTGGTCTGTTGCTCAGTGGTCCAAAGTCCTCTTTTCTGATGAGAGCAACTTTTGCATCTCATTTGGAAATCAAGGACCCAGAGTCTGGAGGAAGAATGGTGAGGCACACACTGCAAGATGCTTGAAGTCCAGTGTGAAGTTTCCACAGTCTGTGTTGATTTGGGGAGCCATGTCATCTGCTGGTGTTGGTCCACTGTGCTTCATTAAGTCCAGGGTCAATGCAGCTGTCTACCAGGAGATTTTGGAGCACTTCATGCTTCCTTCTGCAGACGAGCTTTATGGGGATGCTGACTTCATTTTCCAGCAGGACCTGGCACCTGCCCACACTGCCAAAAGCACCAAAACCTGGTTCAATGACCGTGGGATTACTGTGCTTGATTGGCCAGCAAACTCACCTGACCTGAACCCCATAGAGAATCTATGGGGCATTGCCAAGCGAAAGATGAGAGACATGAGACCGAACAATGCAGAAGAGCTGAAGGCCGCTATTGAAGCATCCTGGTCTTCTGTAACACCTCAGCAGTGCCACAGGCTGATAGCTTCCATGCCACGCCGCATTGAGGCAGTAATTGCTGCAAAAGGGGCCCAAACCAAGTACTGAGTACATATGCATGCTTATACTTTTCAGAGGTCCGATATTGTTCTATGTACAATCCTTGTTTTATTGATTGTATGTAATATTCTAATTTTCTGAGACTGTGGATTTGGGGTTTTCATGAGCTGTAAGCCGTAATCATCACAATTATGACACATCACAGCTTGAACTATCTTGCTTTGCATGTAACGAGTCTATCTCATATATTAGTTTCACCTTTTAAGTTGGAATAACTTGTATACTGGAATAAATGAACTTTTGCACGATATTCTAATTTTTTGAGTTTCACCCATACTTAGTTTGGATTACGATACTTCTGCCATAGTAATTCTTAATCAGAGAATCAAAGCCAAACAACAGATAGTTTCTGCTTATGACAAATTGGTTATTTCTAGTGTAGAGAAGTGTTGTTGATGCTTCACGTCCATGCTTTCAGGTGGCTTTCCATGCACTAGTTAGAGAAGCCAAGGACATAACTGGAAACTTTTGCATATAAACTATTGTGTTTTTCTGTCACTGGGCTGGGCCATTTCTTGAAAGCCCAACATTTAAACCCAATTATATAAATCAGGTGTGATCTAAGATTTTCCTGCTATTTTATTTGCTTTCTGCACAATAGAAACAGAGCTAAACACTGAAGATCCTGATGTGCTTTGTTTTTAGATAAAAATGCACACAAATAAACAAAAACACTAACAGATGCCTGCTTGCTAATCTCAGCTAGCAAGTTTATTAACACTTCTGAAATACAGTGACATATTCCACCAAATCTTGTGAACCCTTCTCCCAACAGCCAATATCCATCAATTTCCATTAATTTCAACGAGTCTTACAAAGGTGAAGTGCTCATAATGTTTCATTCATAGCTTTGCAAGGCTATTATTCTTGTGTATACATAATGCTACAACCTTGGTAGAAGGCTGTAATAGCACTTACATAATGATTGGACACTTCTACAGCTAATCTACCCAGTAGAACAAAGCATGGAACTTACTGAATAGAGAGAAAAAATCACAGGCTAATGCACTTCTCTGTTAAATGCAAAGAGGGTAAGTACACAGTCGCTTGTCACTATTAAGCAGTCATTTCTGTAACACCGAGATAAAAGCTTTAGAGGGAAAGGAGGATTCAACCACAGCCCTTGACTTGCCAAATATAACAGAGCAGGATTACTGACCTTTGGAAATGCAAGCCAAATAGTCAGCAGAGAAAAAGAAAAATCTAAGGAAAATATTTTTTTTTTATCATCTAAAACAGATTTCTAAGCAGCAGCATATTTTATGGACATGCAGAATGTCCATGAAGCTGACCACGGCACAGTGGTTAGAACGCAATATTGCAGGCTACTTCTGCCGACTGCCAGCAGTTTGATCCTGACCTGCTCAAGGTTGACTCAGGCTTCCATCCTTTTGAGGACCCAGACTCTTGGGGGTAATATGCTGACTCTATAAACCACTTAGATAGGGCTGGAAAGCACTACGAAGCAGTATGTAAGTCTAAGTGCTATTGCAATTGCTATTATGGGTACTTATGAAATAGTATTTGAAAGGATATCTGAATAACCAGAACAGTTTGAAATATCTTGGTTACAACTACTTGTAACTACAACCTGATCCTCCAACTTGGGCCATTCTGGCCTGAATGTTCTTACGTGTCTTTCAATGGAGAAGCATTTGGCACCTATCCTTTCTACATAACTTCATATCACTGACTGAATGAGGACCTGAAATGGTCAATGGCAGATAAAGGCCACAACTTTACTTGGAAAATGAGAAAGAAGAACCACAGATTTCACTTTGGCTTCGTGCCCTGCAGCATTCAGCTAATCGGGCCATAGATTTCCACCACTGTATTCCTTAAAGTTAATCAGGGACCCCAACAGCTCCCTTTTTAATCCCTACAGCAGTTTACATCAGAACTGGCAATTTGTGTTCATCTACTTGTTTTCATGGATCTTAAATTCCTTCTGATGATACCGCTAAACTCATACAACCATTCCCTATCGTTAAGAAACTGGTGAAGATTGTACGTGATATCCTAAAATATGCATGTTTTTTAAAAGGTCCACCAATATTTGCCCCCCAAGCATCCAAAGTGTGATATTAGATTTCACCCCGCCCCCTCCAAAAAAACCCCACATGTCCCTGATATCAAATTGGCCTCCCATATTTTCAAGAGTAAAATATTGGTTGGAGGGGAGGGGAAAAGAAAGGCACCCTTAACCTTGACTCTTGGCAATTGCCTAGGTGCCTTCAAGTATAGAAGTAATTAGCCATTGCCTTCTAATATTTTGCTTTTTAAATGATCTGATAACCTTCAATCCAAGTAGTATGACTGCTTAGCTCATTGTGATCAGCAAGATTGGCTACATGCAGTAGGAGAATCTGCCAAAGTGGAATAAGATTAATCTAACCAACCCAAAGGACATTCCAAGCTATGTTCTCTAGCTCCATATTGATCCGGGTGCTCATTTCTGTCAATAATCTCCTTCTCCTGGATTATCTTATTTTTTTTTCAGGACCTGGAAAACACTTCGAATATTGGCTTGTCATCCAAGTGTGTGTTAAGGAAGCCCACTTGAAGGAATTTCTTATTGACATTTTAAATCTATTTGCCTTGAAATAAAAGGTGGCTGGGACAGGAATATAATCCCATGTAACATTTAAAATAATAATAATAATAATAATAATCTAGCTGGTCTTTTCCCACTCCTACGGCAAACAGTGCCTCACCAGTGATGGAAATCCTAATGCATTAAATTGGCTTGAAAAAGAGAATGCAATTTTAAGCAAGTTTTAACAGAATCATAAAGGTGCAAAGCAGAACAGAACAGAACAGCAGGTGGGGTGGGAAGCAATGAAACTGATCAAGACCCATTAGAGTAAGGATCCTAGAAAACCCTTGCGGCAGCTTTACAGTTGACAGGACCATCACAAACCTAGCAGCTGCAGCAAACACACTTTTTTTTAAAAAAAAAATATCTCAGGGACTGGCACTTGGGCCATGGAACCAGCAAGTGTGATCTTGTACTGAATAGGTCCAAGCTACAGGAGAGAAAAGATTAAGGCTATCAAAGGGATACTTTCCCACTTTCATTTCTTTCTTGCTACATGCAGGATTAAAAGGGGAGGGGGGAAGTAACCATTTCATTCAATGTTCAATTTTCAAGAGAATTAAATTAGCCCCAAACATTGTTCAGAATTAGAAGAGCGAAGAGGCGATTTTAGAAACACAGCATGTGACTTGGTAGCATTTTTCCTCTTCAAAACCAGGCTATAGAAAACTTGAAAAGGGAGCTATTATTGTGCTCTACCCAAGCAATGAATCATTTTTCTCTGTCTTCTGATAAATACTTTTAAGTCTTTAAAAAAAAAAAGACATTTTTCTGATTCAAAAAGCAATTCATCCCAGAGATTATGTAGAATGTTGGTTGAATCATTTAATTCTGTTAAGCTCTCTTGGGACTTTTATTTTAAGGTTACCCTTAAGTCTTATTTTATTTTAAATCTTTAATCACTATATATTTTAATAGTGTGGACTGATAAGAATTAATGAAAAGCAAGGACAGGTTATTTCTGTTTGTTCATTCTATTGGTACACATAATTTTTAAAACAGCATTTTAAAACAAGCAGTAATACACTCCTGTTTCAGGCCATCAACATTTTGATGCAAAACGTTGTCCACGAGGTCGCAATGGGTTAGACGTGACTTTGCAACTAACAACGTTGCTAACCTAAAACTGAAGCTTATTACTGCAAACTTTTCACATCTCTTTTTACTTACTCTCTGAACTCAAGTTTCCATTCAAATTCCCCAGTCTGGATTATGAGTTTCATAATCTACAATGTAAATACAGGACTAGTCTGAGTAGTTAAGATGTTTTCTCAAACGTTTGAAAGGTTTGTCCTTTATGTTTCTGTTTTCTCCTGATCACGATGAAAAACACGATTAAAAAATAAATACTAAGACGGACATAGTATTTATAGATCCCTCTTATAAATTTTTTGAAGGCAAACTGTCTTTCTGTTTCAAGGGTTCTGCCTTCCTTTTTTCATCAAAGTAATTATACTGCTTCATCATAATTGCAGTCTTATGATCTACAACAAACTCAAAACAGGTTCGATGAAAAAAAAGAGATCTTCATTTCTCTTTCAACCTTCCCTTTCTGACTATTTTTATTGTAGAAAAGGATTGCAAGTAAAACTCAGAAATTTTATACCTATTTGTGGGTTGCTGCTGTTCCTGTGAATTGTGATTTTCAATTCTTCAAAGATGTGAAATATCTTATTTTAATAAGAGTATAAGTACCAACTTCCTATGAGATTTTCCTTGCATAAATTACAATTGCCTGATGAGCAAGATGGATTTAGTTTTCAAAATGTTCATTGGGCATGTAACCTCCTTTCAGTCACTGGCTGGAATATGGGATTTCAGAATTAGTTCTTCTTTGAGCCGAATATAAAAGAGTTATAATCTGATCCCATTGAAATCCCGGGAATTTTTTGTGATTGTACAGTTTTTGCAGAATTTTGTTTTAGTAACAACATTAAATATAGTAAGACATAAACAGAAAACATTGAGTCAAAATCTAACACACATCTTTATCTGGAACTAGCTCAATACCCATGCTTTGCTACGAAATTATGTGGTTGGGCTTAGTTTTGGGGGAGGAAACTAAGGGGGAAAAAATCTGCCTCTGCCTACCAGCATCCATCAGTATTCATCTGACTAGCATCCTGTCAGTGTATGAGAGAGTGGAAGGCTGTTTGGAATGTGAAAGAGCTTTTGCTGTGTGATCAAGGAGACAGCAAGGAGCCTGGGCGTGGCTTAGCCAAACTGTTCTTTACTAAAGCTGGCTGGTGCTGTGAAACTAAAACTGAAACTCCTCCCCTCTGCTTGTGTTTTGCATTTGAAACATATTTCTTTTCAGGTGGGGAGGGGGGAATAGAACTCCTTAGCATCAGAGCATGTTAATAATAGGAAATACAAATGCTCAGGATGGTCGTTTTGAAAAATCCTTTCTTAGTGAACACCTAGAAGCCAAGAGGAACATACATACCAAATTTCAAATTTGTAAGCTTTATGGTTCTGGATATTTTGTGATAATGCTTGAGTGTTATTTCGCTTTTATAGATACAGATTTATCTGAAAAAGCCTATGGGTGCTGATTTAGAGAGAATACACATTAAATGAGTCAGCATATTGAAGATCAGCGTTGCCACCAACGTTTGAAGTAGTAGTTTGGGAAGCAGCTCAGCTTCTGCTTAAACCAAATATTTAAGGATCTGAGAGCCATGTCTTTATGAAGACTCTTGCTGCTACTATATAGCTCTTCCCCAACTTAATAACTGGAAGTAGTAGTTTTTCTGGGGCATTAACTTGTGACCTAATACACAATCACAGTTACAGAGGAATCATAATACGAAGTCAACTCAAAGATCTATTTTTTAAAAAAAGAATTAAAAAGAAACTTTAAAAAAAATTGAAGGAATACGCTTTGTGGAAAACAAAAACCCCTTGTATTTGATTTACAATTAACAGGATTTACAAACAGTGACAAAACAAAGCAGGTAAGCATGTTTGTTGATCAGTCAGGAGGCAAGTAAAAGAAGCTTAGTTTGACCCAGAATTCGTAGGTAAAGTCATCCAAACAATTCATAGTTTCATACGCCAAGGTGTTCATACAATGTAAGAAAACAAAAAAACAACAAAAGCAGTGTATACTTTTTCTCTCTTTTGCTTCTGCGTTTCCCTTACAATAGCCAATGAACCTTGTCACCAGCCAACACGGTCTGTAATTCACTCTGCAGAAATCAAAAGATTAATAAAATATATTTTAAAATTGACATCAGGACAAAAGCTGAGATCAACCCCAATACACAGAGAGGTAGCAAATAAAACTGTTATCATGTTAAAAGCAAAGCAAAGCAAGTTTAAGGTACCAAAGAACAATGCTACCTGGAAAATGCTATTAAATTGACCAAAATAATCCATCTTATTGTGAAAAATAAATGTAACCAAGATTGTTTAGGTGTGTACACATGTGTAACACAACACTTTAAGATTATATCTCAAATTTTATAAACTTCCCTATAAACTAATACTGTCCACACACGTTACATATTCAATAGGATACTTTAATTCCCACTGCAAAGGTAATAATTCTATTCACTGCAGTTTTCCAAGGCTCAGATAGTGTTTATCCTTGACAAGGCATGGAATTTCTTTACAGTTAGTATTTTATATTTCAGACAGAGGGTTTTCCTTGTTTCTATTTGTGTTTTAAAACAATCTAATAGCAACCTTCCCAGAATAATGTGAAAATTCATTTTAAAAATCCTATGAACCATTTCAACAAAAGATACACATATTTGAATTGGGTCAAACTGCACATTATTGGCAAAAAGCTAATTACAGGCATTCCGCTGGTCAAATTTTCACACAAAAGTCATCAAACCACACATAAATATTTTTGATATGATTCTCTTTACAAAACCATTCAGATCCACATAATTAGTACAAGTAAGGCACATTAGCATATATAATAATTAACAATTTAAAAAGAACAAAAGAAAAGCCAGTTTGATTTGCAAAGTTTTGGACAAATTGAATTTGTGATCTGTACTTTTTAATCAGAGATTTTAAGAAATGGTCTGAGAAGAAGAGCTTAATCCAGATCCAGAACCAGTTACTTCTGAATTTTTGGATACTTGCTAACTCAGAAAAGCAGTCTTTGCGCCAAGGGATTCCAAATGTAACAGTAGGGTGATAAGTGTGACTTTCACTTTCCTGAAAGTCAGAGAAAAAAGTTTTTCATCTTTCTCATTCCCTTTTTGCCGATGGTACACTGGATCAACTTTGGTTCTTTAGAAGTACCTTGGGACCTCATCCCATTCCCCACTGAGGAATATAAACGTCTTCCAGAGTTTGAGTATTTGTGTTGTGTGCTAAAGCTGGCACACAAGATTGAAAGTTATGTTCTTAAGTGACTTGTAGACACCTTTCAAGATTAAAAATAAAAAACCAAACCATCACAATTGATCTACAGCATCATCTCCTTAGACTGTGAAAAAAGTGGGTTTGGGGGCAGTAGTTACAACCACGTTTTCGCATTGAACGTTCACATGAACGTGAAAGAAATATGATACCCAAATCCACTGCAATCTCCTAAAAGGAAAGTCATCGCAAGTAAATTGTTTATATCCTCCTCAGAAGCAGAAGATTGATGACTGGTTTTTCAAAAAAAAAGAGGGGAAAAAGCTATTTCCAGTTATCGAAATTAAAAGGGGATATTGCATTTATTTTTCCAATATGCTATTGTTTTTTCTACAAATATTGCTTAAAATATAAAGAAATTATAGGTAGTGATTTTACTAGCATAATGACTTCTAAAAAACGCCGATGTTTCAAAAATTGTACTATTTGATTAAATGAATATAACTTTCCCCCACCCACCCTCCCTTCCCCCATATGGACCTCTCGCATGTCCCTTTGGAAATTCATTTATACACCACACAAGATTTTAATTAGAAGCATAATTTACAGTAAAAACTCTTTACATTACAGTGGTTCTATATAAAAAAGGAGCCTTTTGTTTTGCATTTAAAATTGTAATTACACATTAAAAAATAGAACACTATTTCCTTATTAGGGAGAATGAATTCACACATCTTCAGATCAGACTTTTTTATTGCAGCTTTCAAATCAAAGGTCAGTCACTTTATGTTCTAAAGCAGCTGCTATTTGTTGTAATCGAATAGCAAGCTGCATTTTTTGTGCAGCTGGGTCTTCCTCTAGTGCATTTATAATCTAAAAGAAAATAAAAAGAAGAACATTCAAGTCAAGATATTACAATATGATCCTATAAGTATTTCTGGAGAAATATACTTCAGGGGTTTTAAAGAGTGCTATCTATTTATCATAACGAACCTTCCCTGTTAATACGAATCTGTACAGCCATTTTCCTTATTGTGAGCAGACCGGAGATAATGGGATTTTCAAAATGTAAGAGAAGAAACTATTATCAAATGGATAGCAAAATGTATTCTCAATCTACTTCAAGGGTGGTAAACCAGGTTTGTGGCATTTGAGGCCTACTGGACTTTTTGTTAACAAGCAACTCTTCACTGGTCTTATTTAATGTAGCCAGGAAATCTGCTATATTTGGATATAAAATCCCACATGGAACACACCCATATTTAGAGATGGGATTCTTTCTGAACATGGTTTAAAGATGTATATTTCTCTTTATATATGAATTGGGGTCAAAGCCAAGCATCTGGTAAGCCAGGCAATTATCAGCTTGGAGTCAAATCAGCTTGTTAGATCTTACCCATCTCATGACTTTCTACAGAATAATAATGAAACAAACTCAGTGGTGGAAGCTTACCTCATCATAGTACTTGTTAGTATATTGGTAGAGCTGGTGTAAAGCCACAAGGGTGTTTAATGAGTCTGTGTGGGCCTATTAAACAAGAAAAACACTGTGTAAAACATAGAGCTGGCTGCACAAGAACTCTAATGAAACCTATATAGATGCACCAGATGAAATATTGTTCCTCTTCCTATCCATAATTTTAATAGGTGTCCAGGTTGATAAGGAAGTGAAGATTATTTTTTTAAACCAGAAATATCACATCAAGCTTGTTTGCTGATTTGTTACAGCCACTACACTGTTTCCCCCACCTTAAAAATTACTGTAGAATAAATAATACTTCAAGCAGAAACCAACAATGCGGATGTATTTGCTAGCTGTTTCACCTGTAATCTTTCCATTTGTTACCACTCTACATATCATGGAGAAAGAGGCAAGCAGTAAAAATTATATCCATTTTGGATGTTGGATAATTAGTGTTCTTACTCCAGTTTCCTCATTTTAAGGAAGGTTGTGGAGAAGACAGTAGATCTACAACTGCAAAGAGCCTAGGAGGAAATGTATTATTTGGATCCATTACAGCAGGTTTCAAGTCTGTGGCTGGTATTAACATTATATTGATTGCTCTTAGATAGATATAGACCAGAGGTGTCCAACTCATGGTCCATGGGCCAGATGCATCACACGCTGTCCACACCCAGTGGTGGGATTCTACCAGTTCGGCTGGGCCCGGCCCAAGCGAACTGGTAGTAAAAGGTGCTACAGTTTGGCCGAACTGATAGTAAAAAAACCAGCTATCGGTTCAATTGAACCGGTATTTCTTTTTCTTTTTTTCCCTCCCGATGATCAGCTGTGCCAGAATCCCCCTCACTGTCTGATTGCTTTGCCCAGGAGGCTTCCCTGAGGCCCAGAAGGCAAAAAGAGGCATGTGGAGGGTGCTATGCAGCCCCCCCCGCTCTTTTTTTTTTTTTTTTTTGCCTTCCTGGGCCTCAGAAAAGCCTCCTGGGAGCAAAAACACTGCCCCTGGAGGCAAAAAAACAACAACACGGAGCACAGGAGGGGGGTACACGAAAGAAAGAAAGAAAGAAAGAAAGAAAGAAAGAAAGAAAGAAAGAAAGAAAGAAAGAAAGAAAGAAAGAAAGAAAGAAAGAAAGAAAGAAAGAAAGAAAGAAAGAAAGAAAGAAAGAAAGAAAAGAAGCCATATTGAAAAGAGAGCAGAGAATATTGAGCAAAGAACGGAAAAAACAGATGAAAAAATTGAAAATATTCAACAGATGATGATGCAATATGAAGACAGAATTAAGAAAATTGAAGAACAAAATGTACAAAGAGATACGAAGATTGGAGATATGGATGCCTTATTGAGTGAAGTGGAAAAAGATAAGGGCAGATCTCTGCAATCATTGGGATGGGAAATTGATAGATTCTATCTTAGATTTCAAAATGTAGAAGAAGAAAAGGGTGAAAACCTTGCTGAAATGATGACAGAAATCCTGGCAGAAGCATTAGAGGTAACTAAAGAGAAGATGATGGATGGAATGGATGAGGTTTTTCGTGTTTATACAAGATATGCTATGAGAAATAAACTGCCAAGAGAAGTTCATATCAGATTTACTAAGAAAATAATGAAATCACAAATACTGCAGGCAGCAAGAGAAAAAACACTAAAGTACCAAAGTACCAGGTACCAAGAAGAGTGAGAGAGATAAGAAGAGAATATTTATTTTTGACCAAGGAGTTACTTAAGAGAGGAATAAATTACAGATGGCTGATACCCGAAGGTCTCATGTTTACCTGGCAGGAACAAAGACACAGAATTGATACAGTTGAAAAAACTGAGTTATTCTATCTGGAATATTTTAGAAGAAGGGAGGAAGATACAAGAAAAGAAGAGTCGTTAATTGAATTTCAAGAGGAATGCATAGCAGTAATTGAAAAAGAAGGAGCTGTAGGTGATGTACCCAGAGAACAACGAGAACCAAGATCTTGCTAGAGCAACAAATCCTTCTTATAAAGTCTAAAATGGATGAGAAAAAACTGATTACAATTAATATAAATGGGCTTAATTCAGCTATTAAAAGAAAAAAAAAAGTATTTCATAAGTTAGAGAAACTAAAACTTGATATAATCTGCCTATAAGAAGTACATATTAAAAAACAACATGATTATATATTGAAACAACAAAAATTAGGGAAATTATTTACAGCGTTGACCCACTGTAAAAAGAGAGGTGTTATACATCAGAGATACCATCCCTGCGGAACAAATATATACAGATGGTGATGGAAGGATTTTGATGGTGGAGATAACAGACAATAATCTAAAGACATCTTTAATAGCAATTTATGCCCCAAATGATAATCAATAAGATTTTTACAAGAAATTACATAAGAAAATAATTGAACTGGACTATGCTAATATCCATTTGATGGGAGATTTTAATGGAATAATAAATGACAAACTGGATTATAAAACACAAAAAGCAAAGAAAACTAGAAAGACATTGCCAAAATCCTTCTTACGAATGGTAGATGAGATAAACTTAAAAGATGCATGGAGAGAGAGAAATGTGGAAAATAAACAATATACCTTTTATTCAAATAGACATGCATCATAGTCTAGAATAGATATGATATGGATGTCAACAGAATTGCTTTCTAATGTACAAGATATTGAAATAGAAGCTAGTACCTGGGCAGATCACAATCCAATAACACTTGTATGGAAAGGACAAAAAAGGAGATCTAGATAGACTTTAAATAATATGATATTAAAGGAAAAAGACTTTAAACAGAAAATTGAGAGAGAATTGACTTTTTTCTTTAAAGAAAATACAAAAGAACCTCTGGGACACGCTGAAGGCTTATACAAGAGGTTTGATAATGGACTATACAAGGAAAAAAATATAAAAGAGAAAAAATCTTTAAAATATTGGAAGATGACTACAAGAAGTTGGAAAAAGAACTACAGAAATTTCCACAAAAAAAGGACATTAAAATTAAAATGGACATAACTAAGCATAAAATGGGGCTAATGGAAAAAAAAGAAATAGCACAAAAAATTAAAAATGCTAAGCAGAACTATTTTGAAGATGCAAACAAACCAGGCAGATGGCTAGCATATAAATTGAGAAAGAAAAGAGACTCGAGAAGAATAAATCAATTGATAAATGAACAAGGACATGTATGCTATGGAAATGCGGAAAAGAAAAAAAATATTCAAGACTACTGTGGAAAACTGTACCATCAAGAGAATGTTCAGGAAGAAAGAATTTAACAATACTTACAGGACGCAAATTTGCCCCAGATATCCAAAGATATTCAAATAATGTTAGAAAGTTTTAATAATTGAAATAATGTTTTAAGATTTTAATGATTATTAATGATAGAACTGAATTGGAATGGAATGAGGGTTTATAATTACATATGTTTATAATCCCTTTTTTTAAAGAATATAGTGTGTATTATAAGAATGTACCAAGTAGAATTCGATTGGAAGTTATGCATTATGTATTATATTGAAGGTCATAACCTTAAGGTATACATTGAAGTTTAAATAAGAGTTGAATGGATGTAATTAAAAGATATAAAGTTGTCATACTCCAATTAGTAACTACAGGAGAAAATCTGTTTAATGAGAAAAGATAATGTGAAATTAAAACAGAACAGACAAAAGTAAAAATATAACGATTTGAATTGAGATGAAATAATCAAAATAAAATTGAGAAAATTAAAAGAGGGGAAAAACTATGTAGAAAATGTAAAATAGTATAAGATATGGAATAGAATACAAAAAGGAGCATGAAATTGAGTTTTGTGTCTGTATAAAGAAGTTCACCCTGGGACCATGCTATTTTCAAAAAAGATGTTTTACTTGTATTTTGTGTGTGAAAACCCAAATAAAACTTTATTAAAAAAAGAAAAAGAAAATCATGGACTGTGCCGAAATGAGTAAATTGACATTTTAAATTAGAAAACAAGAGGATAAACAATTTTATATGATATGGGATTTATTTTATCAATGGTTAGATAAAAAGACATGGTAAAGAAATAGTAGCCTTATAATAAAAGATAATAGACTGATAAAGAATACAATATAAAATATATAACCATTGGATGAATATACAAGATTAAATCATAATGAAAATTAGAATATCTCATATAAAATGATGGAAAAATAGTCAAATGAATGTTTAATAATTGATAATATAAAAGCACAAGCTAGACCAATAAGGTGAGAATTTATATAACTTGTGAGTAATGGTAAAAAATGGATAGCACAAAAGATTGTAACCAACTGACACACTGTATGTATATAATTGAAAGAGGGTTTTATGTTTTTATGTTTTGTTCGTATGTTTGTTGTAAAAATTTTTTTTTTAAAAAAATAGAATACTGCTGGTTTGTTTCCCTATTGTTTATCTTTTATTTAAAGTTTCTTTGAGCTAATTGGATTGAATGGCATATAAAATAGAGATGGATCAATTAATTAATCAGTCAGTCAGTCTGATCTGTTTAACCTCATTCAGGGAACAATGAAAATAACACTGGTTTGAAACTACTAAAGATTTCCCCCCCCATTGACCTCAACTGTGGTCAACCACTGAACTACTATTAGGAATGCCAAAACCTTGGGAAAAATTCCAGAGGACTGATAGAAAATAGAAGATATGGTACAAATAACTCAAGACAAGACAAATAACCCAGTATCTCTACTTTTATCAGGTACATTTAAAAGGGGTTGTTTCCAATTTTGTACTTACTCGAGAAATCTCTGCTAAATGTGTATTCATATCTTGATCACTCACTTGTACCATCTGGCGAATACCTCTATAATAACTAGAAAAAAATGTTTTCGTTGAAATAACAACCTTTAAAAATACTTTTAACACTTTGTACTGAATTTATAACATTTTCTTAATAGACATTTCTATATTGAACTAGAATTTCTAAAGGATGGTTGCTTATTTTCATCTTGGATATATTTATGAAAAAGATCTGATCTCCTCCTTATAGATCAATGTCAGGAGCTGAAGTTTTCTCTATGCTAGATTTTGCAGATTTTTAGAGATTTAGTGCAATTATTAACAGCTAAAATGAAATAGCAATAGTTTCTTATGATGCAAAATAAAAACATCAGCGTAGACCGGGATTAGCAATATTATAGGGGCAGGCTCAGGGATGGGATCTGACCGGTGTAACTACTGGTTCAGTGATTTACAAGAAGTTTTGTTTCCTGACAGATATGCTGTCATACTTTTTTTCACTTTTGAAAGTGTTTCTTGGAAGGGGAATTAAAGTAAGTATCTTATTTCCTAAATCCATAAATTCACCCATACATATATGCCTGAATCAAAAAGGGAAAGCCATCGCAGTGAAATACTGGCATAAAATACAAAGGCAAAAATTAATGATGTTTTTAAAAGCCATGAATATATTCAAATGTTGAAAAATCATTCTACATATTAATTCCATTTCATTTGGCATTGCTAAATTGCTATCTATTTTGAAAATGAATATATTACTGCTATATTATTTGAGTTTATCCTTCTTTCACCTAATTTCCAGGTCACTTTTATTATGATAAATATTCTAGTAAAATTATTTTTATCTTGATAATTTTTATTCAGCAGATAATTTAGAATCAACTTGCCCCAAGCCGAAATACAATGTGAAAAGCAAACATTTTGGCCCTGAGAATATAAAATAATAACTTGTAGTTCTCTCTACTTACTCTTCCACCATTTTCTTATATGTAGAGATCTCTTTTGCATAGAGTAACTTGTTACTTGGAGAATCCTGAAAAACAGAAAGCAATGAAATTGGATTTTTTGAAACTCATATATTTGTTTTTTCTTAGCATTGCAGAAATTCGAGGTAGTAAGTCCCTTCAGTAAGGTGTAACAAGATACATGTATGTCAAAATCTACCCAATGACAGGTATGGGCTCATGATGAAGTTCTACCCCTTTGATGATGATTATGGCGCTGAGACTATCATCTTGTACTTTCTCCTTCCTTTATGGATGCTGCTGCACACCATTTGGAAAGCAGAATATTGATATGTCATATCAACAGCAAGAAGAAAAGTCACGGCATATAAAAGTTATTTATCTTTCAAAACAAGCATGAGAGAGAGAGAGGCACACACCCCTCCCCCAAATCCGTTGCTGCTGTTGGGAAAGCAATTCTTCTTCAGCAGGTGAAGTTAGCAGCCCATGAAAACATCTACAGAGAATCCAATTTCTGAAGAGCAGATTAACACTCCTTGAGCATCAATATTCTGAAGCCTCAGAATACATTTTCTTTATTGCTTATGTGTTTATTCAAATGTAACAGCAACTTGTGGTTCTTTCTCTGCCCTCTACCTTTTTCACAGCTCTCTTTCTAGGTAGCCTCTCTCCAACATCTACCAGACTTCATCAACCCTGGGTACAAGATGTTTTGGCTGGAATCAGCATATCTTTTTCATGATATCAGGAATACCAGAAAGAAACCAAGTAGAGAAAAATTTAGAAAAGCCATCCATTTTGGATGGATTTACTTAAAAGCCCAGATGCCAAAGAAACAGGTAGAGAGAAACCTCTGGCCATTTTTGTGACAGGAGGGGCAAGTAGCTGTTACTTAGTAATGGTGACATCATTATTTTTAAGTAACTAAAAATATTCTATTATTAGATGCGTTATTGAAACTGCAGGAAATAAATATCCCTGACTCTGTGAAGCATCATAAATATCCCTTACAGGTGATGGAAAAACAAATTAATGCCTTTAATAAATTAAAAACTTAGTCTTCCCAACCTGGTGTCTTCTAGATGTATTCAGTTTTAACTCCTTTAGTATAGTTGGATTCTAGCGCAATAGGATTGAGGGAAGTGGTTGCAGATTGCTGTGTGTATCAGAGACATAGAGTTGAAGATAAAACCTTACCCTGCTTAGTTTGTGCTCTGTTCTTGTGCAAGCATCCATGAAAGTTTGTGCAATGACTGATAAGGAAGCATCTACTACTTCATGAACGTGAACATCAAAAATGAAATGGGGATTTTTCAATATGTTCACCCAGAACCTAAGGGGCAAGCTGGAAAGAAAACAAGAAATAACTGAAACCACTATTCAGGAGTGAATGTAAAGGTAATACTAACAAGCAAAAAGTGTTATTATTAGTAGGTAGGTACAAAGTAGGTTTCTTTGCATATCATCATAAACAGGAATTTCTGATATTTGGACAAATAGGATCAAATAATATACTGCTCCAAAAAATAAAGGGAACACAAAAATAAGACATCCTAGATCTGAATGAATGAAATATTCTTATTAAATAGTTTGTTCATTACATAGTTGAATGTGCTAACAACAAAATCACACAAAAATTATCAATGGAAATCAAATTTAGCAACCCATGGAGGTCTGGATTTGGAGTTACACTCAAAATTAAAGTGGAAAAAAACACTACAGGATGATCCAACTTTGATGTAATGTCCTTAAAACAAATGAGGCTCAGTCGTGTGTATGGCCTCCACGTGCTTGTATGACCCCCCTGTAATGCCTGGGCATGCTCCTGATGAGGTGGCGGATGGTCTCCTGAGGGATCTCCTCCCACACCTGGACTAAAGCATCCCCCACCTCCTGGACAGTCTGTGGTGCAACATGGCATTGGTGGATGAAGAGAGACACAATGTCCCAGATGTGCTCAATTGGATTCAGGTCTGGGGAATGGGCGGGCCAGTCCATAGCATCAATGCCTTCGTCTTATAGGAACTGCTGACATACTCCAGCCACATGAGATCTAGCATTGTCGTGCATTAGGAGGAACCCAGAGGCAACCGCACCAGCATATGGTCTCACAAGGGGTCTGAGGATCTCATCTTGGTACCTAATGGCAGTCAGGCTACCTCTGGCGAGCACATGGAGGGCTGTGCGGCCCCCTAAAAAAATGCCACCCCACACCATTACTGACCCACTGCCAAAGAGGTCATGCTGGAGGATGTTACAGGCAGCAGAACTTTCTCCACGGCGTCTCCAGACCTTGTCACGTCTGTCACATGTGCTCAGTGTGAACCTGCTTTCATCTGTGAAAAGCACAGGACGCCAGTGGCGAAGTTGCCAATCTTGGTGTTCTCTGGCAAATGCCAAATGTCCTTCAGGGTGTTGGGCTGTAAGCACAACCTCATCTGTGGACGTTGGGCCCTCATACCACCCTCATGGAGTCTGTTTCTGACCGTTTGAGCAGCCACATGCACATTTGTGACCCGCTGGAGGTCATTTTGCAGGGCTCTGGCAGTGCTCCTCCTGTCCCTCCTTGCACAAAGGTGGAGGTAGCGGTCCTGATGCTGGGTTGTTGCCCTCCTACGGCTCCTCCACATCTCCTGATGTACTGGCCTGTCTCTTGGTAGCACTTTGGACATGACACTGACGGACACAGCAAACCTTCTTGCCACAGCTCACATTGATGTGCCATCCTGGATGAGCTGCACTACCTGAGCCACTTGTGTGGGTTGTAGACTCCATCTTATGCTACCACTAGAGTGAAAGCACCGCCAGCATTCAAAAGTGATCAAACCATCATCCAGAAAGCATAGGAACTGAGAAGTGGTCTGTGGTCACCACCTGCAGAACCACTCCTTTACTGGGGATGTCTTGCTAACTGCCTATGCTTTCCACCTCTTGTCTATTCCATTTGCACAACAGCATGTGAAATTGATTGTCAGTCAGTGTTGCTACCTGAGTGGACAGTTTGATTTCACAGAAGTGTGATTGACTTGGAGTTACATTGTGTTGTTTAAGTGTTCCCTTTATTTTTTTGAGCAGCGTACATTCTTATTATTTCTGCTTTGTGCCTCTTGGCAACACAAATAATTAAATAATCAAAAGTTGATTGGCTTCCTATTAAACACAATGTTCTATTCATGGACTTGTTGATGCTGATTTGGTTTTGGGACAGCAACAAAGCAGTGTGGTTTCATCGAATGCTAAGCAGGTCTCAGATAGTTTTCTTGATTCATTTAAGGAGAAGCACAAGCAGAAGAAATAAAGCAGAATGCATCGAAGAACTTACTTATTCTGAGTAACCCAGAAGATGTCTACCTTAATATGATATATTAACAAGCTTCCACAATGTGCTTTTCTACTAAAAAGAATTTAAATAATCTGAATGGCAATTTGGCTAGCTCCAGTGCTCCACGATGCAAACAAATGCTGGCTTATTAGCAATAGCTCTAGAGCTCCGTAACAAAGATTTGTATGCATTGTATGTAAGGATCTGACTACTCAGTCAAACTGCAGAAGCTTAATGCTCATGTTGTTGATAATGTATTATTCCAAAGGAAAGGTCAGCTGCAAAAAGAATTAAGGTACAGGTTTTCAAATTGGACTCAACTTTTGGTAGACAAAAGTGAAACAAGAAAAAAAAATTGTGCCGCGTCTAGACTTTTCAGGTCTAACAAGCAATAGCATCAGAAGTGAGTAGCCCTTCTCTTCTGTAAAATTGTGCTAGTGAATTCAATGAACAGCTGGAAAACTCTACAGACAAATCCTTTGCTACGATCCCACTGCAGTGTTAGGGCTTATTGTGCAGACCATCATCTAGTATTTGTGAATTTCACAGATATCACATGAAGGAGGGACTGTTTACCGTTAACTGCAGGGTGAATTGTACACTGCTTTGTAAAAACTGAAAAAGGCTGCTTAAATTAGGGAAAACTCCAATCTCCTGTTTAATGTTTTCATCATTGTCCTTTAATAGTTTGTTAAACATATTCTTATTGATTTTTCCTTCATTTGCCAAATCTATGTGTTACTTCATTTTTTAGTAATTATTGTTTTTTTATCAGCTTTCAATACTTTATGCCACCCAGAGTCATTGTGAACTGGGCAGCTTTATAAATTTAATAAATTAAATTACACTGGATTTTAAGGTTCTTGGTCAAAATTTGTGGTTGAGCAACATGAGTACCTGAAACAGGCAGTGTGATGTAGTGGTTAAAACACTGAACTAGTTTGGAAAGTCTTAGATTCAACCCATTTTCAGCCCAGGACAATTACTGAATTATACTCCTAGAATAGATTGGGCTCTAAAATTGTACGTTCAGAGCCCAACCTAACTCAAGACCTGCTACTTTGGGGATAAAAGTAAGGGAGAATCCTGTGTTTGCTATCTTGAGTGAAGAAATGTGGGGTACAAATTTAATAAACAGTAAGTAAAATGCATCTGTTTGAAACAAACTGTGACCATAATCGGGGTGGGCTGCTGGGGGTCCGCAGGGGTTCGGGAGAGCCCCTAGCTAAGATTCTGTTCAGCTTGGAGAACCCCCAAATCCCGCTCCTGGCTGACCCTGCCCACCCACCCCTCCCCTCCCTTCCCCAGAGTCCACATGCGGCCAGTTTTTGATGCAGGTAAGTGCAGGGCGCGCATGGAGGCTTGGAGGGGGAGAAAAATGGACCTCCCAGAAGTTTGGGAAGGCCGGAAATGGGCCCGTTTCCGGCTTCAAGAGAGCCTCTGGAGCCTGGAGAGGGCAAAAATGCACCACCGCCACTCCGTGGTGCATAAAGCTGACTAGGCCACTCCCACCATGGCCACACCCAGTGAACAAGAGGGCAGAGAACCCGTTGCTAAAATTTTTGAAGCCTACCCCTGGGACCATATGTACATGCATAACGTTTTTATTATTAAGTATATGGCAATTTCCCCAACCTTAGAAAGGGGTCATCCTGGGCTGATAAAATATTTGTGTAAAAGGCCATCAACAAAGCTTTCCTTTCTCAGTGAAGAAGCTCGCTAGTTCACAGTTACAGAGGAAAAGAAATCTCTCACGTAATATCCCATGAAATTACAATCATTTACATTTTTTAATGTTAAAAAAAGTAATTGTTTTTATCGGCTTTCAATGCTCTTTCAATTTCAGAGTCATTCTGAACTGGACAGCTTTACAAATTCAATAAAAAAAAAATTCATGCCTGAAAAACTGTTGAACCCTTGTCTAGAAGCTTAAGATAAAGTTTGCATAATCCCCGTTTTACCGATAGTCAGTTAGTTTATTTACTTTATTGATTAGCCCATGGGTCGTATCAGAGTTCCAAGCACAAATTATTACTAAAATCTGATAAAAACAATTTAAAATGGAATTGGAATAAAATGTAATTAAAATGACAATGGAATAAAATACAATTTAAAATGAAATAGGAATAAATATACAATTTAAAGTTAAATCGGAATAAAATACAATAATTTAATATATGGATAAATAATTAAATAAAGTAGGATAAAATTATATTTCAGTGTCACCCCTACAATCCATCCCAATCAGTCCCACTTCTATAGTAATAGCAAATAAAAAGAAAAGGAACAAACTCCTTGATAGTTAATTATGTATTTTTCTCTCCAGCTACCTGTTTGTTTTCCAGATGTGGATGGTGTCCTCATCTTTGATATCATGCTTCTCTGCTTGCTCATCGAGAAAGTCAAAGAAATATTTCACAGCTGGTGGAACAACGTGGTGTGAATCAAGTACACTATGGAAAAAATTATCTACAAATTGTTGAAGTGTACCCTAAAAGGGGAAAAGCACACACATAGTACAAACATTAAAAATCCAGGTAATAATGTTAAGTGTAACATTTTCCAGCAGATCCTTTCAATTTATAGGAATGCTTCTGAAATTGACTTATAGTACAAGACTTTATCCCAAATGGCCACGGAATCACAATGGCTCAAAGCGCTGCATTTTTCAACTATAAATGGGTTGTAAATGCTCTTACGAACATAAAAATGAACAGCCATAACAAATGTTCCAGGGACTTCAGAAAGAATAATTCTCTGCTCTGTTTATAAAGAGGTGGCAATTTTAGCATTGTGGCTCAGGGAGAACAGGAGACGCTAGTCTGAAATAAACGGGCAACCAAGAGCTATAATCGGTGGGAGAGTAATGCACTTATCACTGAGCTTTCTGGACATATTACAACAATAATGAGCTTGCAGGGGGCACTTGATTTTTATATATTTAGCAACTTTATTATAATAAAGTTCAGTATTTCTTATAACAGAGATACAAGGAAAGAAGGGAGAGAGGGAGGGAGGGAAAGAGAGAAAGAAAGAAAAAATACGTACAAGCACAGTGTACTCAAACAACACTTTAAAGATCTGGAAATCCACTAAGATAAATCTGCTTCTCCCAAGAATTTTTTTTTTTTTTTGAGCAATCAAACTCCTTTTAAAGTAATGAGATACTTATATCATATAACTGTCCCAAAAATCTGAAGTGCATTAACAAGCATGCTGAAATGCAGTTCCTGTAGCAGTTTTGGAGGCCCAGTTAAGAAAAAAAACACCATATGAGCTGAGATGATACCTGTGGACAAGGAGCCATTGAAATTACAACTCATGTCCTGCTACACTGCATCTTCTTCTATATGGATTCACGGACTCAATTTATAATAACTCACCTAATAAAATAACCAGGAAATATTGATCTCTTTTTTGTACAACTGCTGTTATCAGAACAAACTAGTTTATTTGAATGTAGTCAAATTTTGTTATACTGTATGCAAAATTAGGCAGACTTTAACTGCCTAATCCACCCCTAATCATAATATATTATTTTGTCAGCTTTTTAGTTTTATTATTATTATTATTATTATTATTATTATTATTATTATTATTATTATTATTATTATTGTTGTTGTTGTTGTTGTTGTTGTTATTGTTATTGTTGTTATTTTAAATACTTTTATTTGTAATGCTGGTCTGTGACCGTAACAAACATTGATGGATGGAAGGAAGGAAAGAAGGAAGGAAGGAAGGAAATATTACCTTTGGAAAATAATCCATATTTAATTGAGATGCATAAACACAACAAGAACACTTGGGCAATCTGATTGGACATCTTGCTAATAAGCCAAGGATTTTAATAGAAAATCAGTTTGGCTTGATGAAATTTGAACTGGTCCTGTCTGCTCTGCATGTCACATTTTTTGCAGATATTGTTAAGCAGATTTTATATATCAATAAATGGCTCACAAATGAACCTCAATATAGTTTAAATGAAATCACACACCAAGTTGTTTTAGATATATTAATGTTTACAGAAGAGGGCCTTACAAGGAATTGTTCCTGGGCTTTAAACTAATTTAAGCCCTGTTGTGGCATGCAACTTTCCATTTATATGAACAATCCTACAGGTTAATCCTATAGATCAGTCTTATGTTGTATCCTTAGGACAAGTCATCTGCATATTCAGCATGAACCTCTGCAGAGGGGAACTGTTCTAGACTACCACGTGATCTAGAAACCTATGATGTGC
Organism: Pseudonaja textilis; assembly: GCF_049901715.1. NCBI lineage: Eukaryota > Metazoa > Chordata > Lepidosauria > Squamata > Elapidae > Pseudonaja > Pseudonaja textilis. The sequence goes on along the minus strand of NC_141994.1, from coordinate 10,307,769 downwards.
ATCCAGAATCTTTTGCAGAAATTGGTGTATTCATGCAGAGCCTGCAAAGATATTTAGCACCAAGGACAATAGATTCTACTCTGCCATTTTCCAAATTTATCAATACCTAATTATAGATAACTCAAGTATTTAGAATTTATCAACACAGCCTAAATAAATACATAGAGAGGATAAGTCTTCATATCTATTTTTTTTTAAAGCTCCAGTATTGTGGCCCCTTTTAAAATTAAAGTTTAAACTGAGCTTGATTTTGTTGAAATAGATAAGGAACAGCATTCTAGAAATAGATTAAAATAGAACTTTTTTGTGAGAATGGCCGGGTAAACGAATCAGCTAGTGTTTTCTGTTTTTGGTTGCTTCTACTTGTTTAATCATTTCTATACTGCATTTTTGTGGTCTTTTTTATTTTTTATTACGGAGAGCTCCCCCAAATAGAGATATATGCATCTAATAAATGAATAAATACATTTCTCTTCTTCAATCAGATGTTTTCAGAACTGAAGCAACAGTATTACATTGTTATTCAGAACCTTTTTTGGGCTGGTGTAAATGTTCAGAATTGAAGCTGCGGCACCTACTGGAAACAACTATAACTCCAAACAATGGCTGGCAATAACATATCAATTTATATCAGGATGCTTCTTACCACATCATCTTGCTGCCCTCTTTTCTATTTCTCCTTTTTGGGGTGATCTTTAAAACTGTAGCCCCCCCCCCCATTTAATTTTTAGTTATGTTTATGGGGACCACTTGATACTAAGGTTCAGAAGTGGTATTCAGCAGGTTCTGACCAGTTCTGGAGAACTGGTAGCGGAAATTTTGAGTAGTTCGGAAAACTGGCAAATTTCACCTCTGACTGGCCCCGCCCCATCTATTCTCCGCCTCCTGAGTCCGAGCTGATCAGCTGGGTCTCCTTTGGTTGCCCTGCACAGGAGAACAGAGCTGGCAAGCAGACGGGTGAGGTGGGGAGGGAACAGGGATTTTGCAGTTAACCTTCCCCCCGGAGTGGAGAGGGAATGGAGATTTTACAGTATCCTTCCCTGCCACGCCCACCAAACCAAGCCACGCCCACAGAACCGGCAGTAATTTTTTAAAAATCCCACTACTACTAAGGTTCATTCATGGAAATAATCATAATATTGAGGATTAAGATTTACTTGGCAGAGTCCCTTTAAAAAAAAAAGAAAAAAAGAACAGTGTAGGAAATCTGGTAAGATACAGGAGAAATGCCTGCAGATACATTCAGACCCCAAAATGCCCTGTTGAAAAACCTGGTTCAAAATTACATAACATTAGCCTAACATTAGCCAAATTATTGTAATTTGGGGAAAATATTGTAATGGCTAAGTATGGTTTGTATTTAAGAGGAGAGCCCTAAGATGTTCATGTGTTTGACTTTAGATCCCAGCATTACTTCAGATCACAATAAATCAGTTGGTACACTATTGGGTCAGACTAGTTCAACTCTTCTCATGCACACCAGTCAATAATATGCTCTTTTAAGAAAATTGAATATTTGTTATCTCTTAGGATTCTTTGTTTTCCAACAGACACACAGTATATTACTTCTGGAATTTTCAAAGAATAGGTTCATACGCAAAGATAAAAAAAACCCTGAGTTTCTTTAACATCAATGAGACTTAATTGAATCTATTAATTTCAGTGCAGCTATACAAGTATGTATCATTGTACCTGAATTCAGCCAATGCCTTTATATCTAAATCTTAATCCTGAAGGAAAATTCTTCATCCAAACTTATTTAAACATAATGAAACTTGTCTCTTGGCCGTCAATTTTACCTTCACAGAGAGTAGCCTTGTCAGGTAGATTTCAGTTATAGCTTTGGTCCTTTCCTTCTCCTTCATACTCCCTCTTTTTGATTTACCTTCATCAACTTCATCTACCGGTCGAACTAGATGCCAGGTCTTATTTTCTTCTTCCAATAAAGCATGTCCTGAATAAAGCATAACATTTCAAAGCAATCAACAGATGAAATGAAATCCAGTGATTGAGCAATTGATCGCCATGCCCAAAATAACATCCACTGTGCTGCAACTAAATGGCATATCTAATGGCCTGCAATAAATATTTGTATTTCATAAAAAAATAAGCTCACATTATTCTTGCTTATAAGTTTCAGATTTTCGAACGAAAAAGTCAAGATAACTTTAAAGTAAAATGAGAGGGTCATTCCATGCCCCCCCTTTCTCCATTCTTCACAGCTGTTTCTGACCACGGCTGATAATATGAGTTTAAAGAAGGAAAAACACAAAAACAGTAAGCTGTTATTTCCTAAAGTCTGCTCTTAAAGCCAGCTATTTTGTGATATGGTTTTACCTGTTCGTTGTTCATAGATCCTAAGAAATTTCAAGTAGATCCCAGCAATTCAAAGCTTATCTCATCTCCACAAAATTCAATAGTAACTTATACAGTTAGTCCTCTATTTATGACCACAATTAGGACCAGAATGTCCATTGGTAAGCAAAGCAGTTGTTAACTGAGTTGTGCCCAATTTTACGACCTTATTTGTCATGTTGATAAGCAAATTACAACAGTAAAATGAATCATGCAGTTGTTAAATCTATCCAGCTTTCCTTGTTGACTTTCCAAATTGGATGTTGCCTGGGAAGGTTGCAAATGGTTTTCACATGACTTTTGGGATACTGCAAACTGTTGTAAATATATGCCAGTTGCAAAGTGCCTGAATTCTGATCACATGACCATGGGAATGGTGCAACAATCATAAATCTAAGTACATAAATTTAAGTTGCTTTTTTCAGTGCAGTTGTAACTTCGAACAGTTGGTAAACAAAAGGCCGTAAGTCAATGACTACCTGCAGAAACCCAGATGAACATACATTTCCTACTTATTTTCCTATATTTATATTTAGGCCCCGGGACACTCTTACAAATGTAGTTCATCTGTTTAATTATACTGTACAGTTCACAGCAAAATGGGCACCGTGAATGATACAAAGGTTCAAAGAACATTAAATATAAAACTTTTGATCTATGAAGCTGAATAGATGTACAATACTGGCAACCAATTAATTACATTCACAGTACACTCACAATGCATATATGTCAGCAAGGTCAAAGCATAAACAATATGTACATAATGACATTTCTAACAATTCTGAATTGTATTGTTTTTATTCAGTTTCCAGCAGCATCGTGACTTTTAGCAATCAGAGAAAAGGCCACTATAGTACATTGTTCTTTCTTTGGGTGAGACAGATAATTTCCAGAATACAAAGTAATGAATACCTGCCATTTTGCAGAACTATTGATTTCAAAAGACCAGTAATATAAAGAAATGCAAAGTCTAACTCTGCTGAACTATTTTATGCTATAATGTTTATTGTAAATGCTTCCTAAATCCTGCTTTAAAAATTGTTGGGGCTTCTACATGTTTTTGTCGTCCATGAGCCCTGGTGGTCCACTGGTTAAAGTACAATATTGCAAGCAAAGTGTCCTGTTACAGGCAAACTCTGTCCACAGCCTAGAGTTCAATCCTGATGAGGCTCAAGGTTGATTCAGCCCTCCACCCTTCCAAGACCAGTAAAATGAGGACCCGAATTGTTGGGAGCAATATGCAAATAATGTTTATATTGTAAACTGCCCAGAGAGTGCTGTAAAGAGCTGTGGGGTCAAATATATGTAAGTCAAAATGCTATTGCTATGAACCCCAGCACATAACCTATAAAACGAACAAATGGACTGTCACTTTGATGGTTCCATCGTTATTTTCAGAATCATTTTCATAAATCAATGGTGTTTGAATGATTCAAGTTTTTAAAAACGAAGTCTGGAGAACATTTTTTCGTAGTCATGCTGGCTGCTAATCCAGAAGACCAGCTGCAAAGATCATGACAACCACTAGATGACAGTCAAGAGACACAGAAAACTTTGCTGTAAGCAGTAATGTCTGGAATTTTGCAGATAAAGACTGGTATCTTGGATGGAAAGTCTTTGCAAAACCACTCCGTTCTTATTTTATCTTACTTATCTAATACCAGTTTTAACATTCTACAATTGGAGAAAACTCTGTAAGTTACTAATAGCCAGGTTATTAATAGATGGAGGTCAGCATGACTGGACTCATATTTCCATGTAACTTGTTACTATTCAATTGTGTGCTATATACGATGCTGGAATGTATAGGAGAAGCCATATTATAGAAATACCAAGACTGTAAGTTGGAAAGTGTCTGATAAATATTGAACATTGTTATTATAACCAAGATGCCTTACAGAGATAACCAAACCTCCTGGGATAAAGAGAAAGAAGTTGAGTTAAAATAAAATATTTGTTATTATTAGAACACAGAAAAGCTATAATGATTTTCTCTAAATGCAACATTTGTAGAAACTAGCAAAAAAAATCAAATACTGAACAGGGATACAAAAAAAAGGAATAGTCAAACCAATTTTCCTACTTTCAAAATCCCACTGAAACGAATGCAGTCATTTAATTTAGAATGTGAAATGTTATTGCATTTATCCTCTAGGATCTTTAATTAGCTATTGCATTTACCTCTGTTAAAACATCGCCGCTAAACAATTTACAAAGATACTTTTTTAGTGAGCTCTAATCCTATTTTCTTTTAACTATTATTTAATAAAGACCAACTTTGAACAGTGTCTAGTTTTATCCAAATTGATTTTTAAAAGGAGAATCAAACCTCAAGGAATCATCCCAAAACAATCCTTTTTAAGCCACTATTTCTTTGTAAAACTGGCAGGAGTATTTCAATCTCTTTTTCAATGGAAAACACTGTATCTGATTAGCCAACAAAGAACACCACATGTCACTGTCAGTGTAAGTTGCAGATTTGCCTAGTTCTCTAATGTTTATAGCTTTTCAAATAAACTGACTCAAGTACATAGTAAATGTTAGCTTTCCAGAATTTCTCTGTATGGCGTTTCCTATGTGGTTTAAAAGCTGTAGAAGGCTCTATCTTTACCCCTAGTGAGCTTGTTTAGCAGCACATATCTCTATCCCAAGCTAGATGCTATGATTATATATGTAAACTCACAGTAAGTATCCACCTTGTTTTCTATCACAAAACAGAACTTGGCTTAAAGGCTACCATGCTATACTTACGTTCCTCTGGCATGTCTTGCTGGTGATCTTCAGGCTGCTGAGAAATCCCCATTTTTGACAAGATGAGGGTAGCACCATCTCTTACCTTCAAGAACATACACGCAACAAATTGGTGAGAACAGCAAAAATAACTCTTATTCCCATGCAGTTTCTACATCCGATGCTAGCATTGTATATGGTATAGCAATACATTCACCTTTCTAGGCCATTTTTTTTACAAGGCAATTATTCTTTTTGATGTATTGTATGTATGCCACTGAAAGAGATGAAAAAAAACCACCTAGTCTTTTATTTTGGTGGCCTCTTCATCGAAATACTCATTGGTGAATAAAACTAGGCCCGTCTTTGAAGTCATTTGGGAAGGAGGTATCATGGACAGTTCTACCCAGAGTTCCTGCCTTTTACTGAAAGGCGTTTTTATCAGTCAATCTCATATTCAGGTCCTCAAATGCTTTTGAGATTAGAAAACTGACATTCACTGAGATTAGAGAGGATATGCAGCATTCCTTAAGTTTAAGCTTTACTGGAAGGACTTAACTGATAACAATTTCTGGGCTGGCTTTAAACAAAGATAACGTTTTTGATCTCTTGATACAGAATTCGCCAGTTTCCAAAGAGCTGCATTCAATAATTGCCCTCTTGCGGCATAGCAATATAATTTCAGATTCTGAAACCAGGCTTTGTTCAAAGAAAATAGATATTGGAGACGATAGGAAGGAAAGGAAATACTTTTTGAGATTGGTCATTTTAATGAGAAATTGTGTGTTACTAAAAAGCAGCAAGGAGGTGTAACATTTCCAAATTTCTTCCTTACATTATAGTGCATCAGGGTATTGATGCGCTTCCATCTTCCTTCCCTTTGTGACGTTAAATCCAAGTCAGAGAGTATCTGTGCAGTAGATCCTGGACGCCATTCTGAGGAGCAATCGCAAGAAGAAAAACATTTTACAGGAGTCTACCCCAAAATAACCTGCATATAAAGGATGATTCCATCTAGCAAATTACTGAAGTTTTGCAGAATTATGTTCTCTTCTCTGGGTCCACCCACCTAAGCAATCCTGTTTTTAAAAATGATAAATTGGATTTAATGGAAAAGTTATTTTCCTGTAGTAGAGACAAAGCATAGCACAGTGGGAGAGGTCCTTTTCTTCCACCGACTCAGGAAGTCAGGTTAGAATATTCTGCAGAGCTACTGTTGAGCCAGTCACTCTCTCTCAACCTGGCCCACCTCACAGAGATAACGTCAACACTGAAGCTGACCTGACCGAAGCCATTTTGAAGCTTCAATATTGCCACACTAGAGCTGAGGGATAGGGAGGGGGAATAGAGATAGCTGGGATTTTGTAGCCAAAACAAAATACTTTCTCCTGGAAATCAAGGACATTCCCACAGGTGGCCAGAGAGAAAGCAAGAGTGACATCACCAGGCAACAGGATGGCCACCTGACTGGACCATGGGACTTGATTGTTTGGGGAAGGGGAAAAACTTTTATTTTTAATTAGGTAAAAACCATGGGAAGCTCCAGAGTCTGTTTTCACCAGAATTGTGCCAAGATGATATATCCAATAAAACTATTTTTGATGACTCTGGTGGCCTTGAAGCAGGGGTGGGCTGTAAATAATTTAACAACCGGTTCTCTGCCCGGTTGCTGAGTGGGCGAGGCCAGGGGTGTGGCCTAGTCAGCCTCCTGCATCACCCTGGGAGCGAAAACCGGCAGTGGGGGGTCCATTTTTGCTTTCCCTGGGCTCTAGAGGCTTTCCTCAAGCCTCCAGGAGGTCCATTTTTGCCCTTCCCAAGCCTCCGTACAGGCCCTGCACTTACCTGCGATCCAAAACAGGATGCGTGGGGGACTTCTGGGAGGGCCGGGCTGGGCCAACCGGTCATCGGAACTACCGGTTTGCCGAATCAGATGTAAAATTAACATCCGGTTTGCCCGAACCAGCACAAACCGGCTGAAGCCCACCCATGGCTTGGAGTTTTGTTTGCTATGGGATTCTCAAATGGAACCCTGACATTTAGTGTTGTGGGGAAAATAGGAGCAAGGAGCATTAAGTATGTTTGCCAGCTTGAATTATTTATAAAAATAGTCAAGGTGGAATAAAAATAAACACTAATATAAATAAAATGGTTAGTCTTAATAGGAGATTACACAGAAGAATCTCTTGATTTGATAATGGCCAACAGAGACTTGCTGCTCTCTAATGCTAGAATTAAGGAGGGCGTACACTTCTCCGTAAATGTGTGTTGTTGTAATCCTTTATTTTGGCAAGTGGCATATCTAGTTAAGATCCAATTTATTTTAATATTACAGACACACAGTTGTTTCCTGTAAGTAGAAATTCCTCAGATATTTCATTTTTGTAAAAAAAAGTCAAAATCATCGCTAGAGGAGGAAACTCTATTTAAGAGTTGAGATGTTTAGAAGCATAAAACTTTCCCCTAAATTGAGTTCCATTAAATGATTGTTTTTGTATTAGTATATTGTATTCAACTCTTTTTTTTTTTTGGAGATCAAGAAACAATATATCTCAAAGTAAACATCTTAGCTTGCATAGTGTAAGCGGAGTCTTATTGTGCTTGTGGGATACTGGCCAAAATTATATACCATTTTTAGGGAATGCTGCATGTAGTCCAGGTAAGAATATTAACCTGGTTTGCATCTTCCCTGTATTATTTTTTTTAAAAAATCTAAAAGCCAGGGGTGGGCTTCAAAAAATGTTAGCAACAGGTTCTCTGCCCAGTTGCTGGGTGGATGTGGCCAGGGTGAGCATGGCCAAGTCAGCCTCCTGCACCACGTGGAAGTGGGGGGGGGGGCATTTTTGCCCTTCCCGGGCTCCAGAGGCTTTCCTCGAACCTCCAGGAGGGTGAAATGGCCTCCCCAGGCTCCAGAAGCTTGCTGGAAGCCAGAAATGGGTCCATTTCTAGCCTTCCTGAACTTCCGGGAGGCCTGTTTTTTGCCCTGCCTGAGCCTCCATACAGGCCCTGCACTTACCTGCAATCCAAAACAGGCTGCGTGGGGACTCCTGGGAGGGGCTGGGCCAGCCAGGAGTGGGATTTGGGGGTCCTTCGAATTGTGAGAATCTCCTGAACCCTTGCAAACTCCCAGCAGCCCACCCTTGCTTAAAAGCTTTGATTGACCAAACAATCAAAAGTCAAACACTACGGTCGTATCAGATAATGTCCATGGCATATAGAACATTAGAATTTGGAGTCTTAAGGGAAATGAATGTAAAGAGCAGAAATTAACAAATGAAATGAAAGGAAGATAACTAGATTGCATGTCTATGAAAATAAATGGGAACGGATATTACATATTTCCAGGTAGTCTAATCCTGTTGGCTGGGGTAGATTAATATATGTAGGGAAATTATCTGGTTTTATTTTTTTTTAATCTTACTGCTTTTAAATTTTTTTAAAAAAATAATTAAAACTATTGTTAAAATTATTATCTACCTACAGCTCAGCTGAGTTAAACATTATTATATTGTTGGACACATTATGAATAGATTCTATATCAAATGTAGCATTTCTATATGGAAAACAGACCAGTAAATTGTTGGAACATAAGGAAATTTTAACGCCATAAAACCTACAAGCCATACTAACCATAACACAAGAGAGACAAAGTGGGGAGACAGAGTTGTTGCCCTTGCTTTTCTCTAAATTTTATCTATTTGGGTAGGAAATTACAAGGGGAGCCATATTTACCTTTCTTTATCAGACAGAGTGAGTACTTTTCATGAGAACTTCTGAATGTATGGAAATTAGAAAAAAAATGGGGAAGAGTTTAGTGGGCAAAGTACTTTTCTTTTTACTCTTAAATCATTCCATGGATTCAGATGGAATTATTAAGACAATCTTTTTGCTTTTTGCAAACATTTGCATTTTGACAGCAACGTCTTCTTTAAAATACATTTAAAAAAAACCCCAGATACATACCAAGAACAACACTGTCAGGCTTTGGCCACTGTGAGTAAGGCAGATTTCGATATACTTGGTCTATTATCTTTTCTTTTACTTGAGAAATGGTATCACAGTTGAGCACTTTTACAGGTATGGATTCTGAGCCTTCATCTTGAACAATCACATTTACAGTCTGGAAGGGTAGAAATTTCAGAGTTATTAAAATCACACAAGAAAAGTCAATGCTGGTAGAAACTTGTCTATTTATAGACATTTAGACAGGTGGTACAGTTCATGTCATTTCATACCCGTTTCTCTGTTTTTTGATGGAAATGGGGTCATACTGAGATTTCTGTGAAAATTAATAAACTATTCATTACTTTTAACACTGAACCTACTGAAAATATAGAAAGCCTTCAATATATTTCTGTGTCGTTGTAATTGGATTTTGAAGACTTATTTTTTAAAAAATTAAATTCAGACACATTATCAAGACTAGTGCACTAGCTACTGTTTGTAGATGCTTAGATTAGTCCATTAACCTTAAAGGAAGACACCCACTATATTAGAAACTCCCCGTCAAAACAGCAGAGAAAGCAATTTCCAGATAGGTAAAGCTTCACAGACATTTAATTCTTACTGTAATCCCAGAATAACAGTTTTGATTGAAATAGACTCAAGCTCTTAAATTATAAGGGGCAAGTGTAGTCATATCTGGCAAGCAAGTACATTTCAGTAAAAAAGCATGCAATACACACATGACATTGAAGAGATATTTTGGTGAACACATTTTTTTACTTACATATATACACTAAAACACTGCTCTCATGAGCCAATTGAGTAAGGGGTAGTTACCCATTAAGTCAAAAATTAAGCCATTTGCAGCAAATTATATTGTTTGCATATGCAAATTGCCATACATTATGTAAATTTAATGTTTAGTTAACCTCAATTTAATTGCCTCATTCAGAACACTTGTCCAGCTATCCTTTTATTACAAAGATATTTAGGCTGTCTGATTTACCAATCTGTAAATGCGTTTCAGCCAGCCCACCAAATGAGGTTGACTGTAAAATTACTCTATATGGTTTATTACAAATTACTTCCATAGTTTTGATTTGGCAATTAAAAATGATACATATTTAAACTTGACTAGAAGGTTCTTGTCTAGAGAGAGATCCCAAATAATGAGGCTGAACTACAAATCACTGCTTATCACATTGGCAGGTAAAGCAGCATTTACACATGCTTGATTTTACTGAGTATAGTGGATTAATGTTAGTAATTAACTTATTAATTACTTTCCTGACATTAGATTTACACTTTAAAAATGGGCTGAAAAAACATATAATTCGAATAATCTATTATCTTAAAGCCAGATCATCCACTGATGTAGTTTGCTTAATTTATTTGCAGATATTAAATTAAGGAGAAATTAAATAGTAAGTGAGAACTTGTCATAAAATGGATTGTTTAAGAAAGCCAAAAGTTCTTGATGGGTTCCCTATATAAATTTGGGAATAACAATTCTGGAAATCATATTGATGATCAACAACTGAAAACCCTGCCTTGACAGAGATGGTCATTTTGTCAATTCAGAGTTGCTGCTAAAGAATTGGGAAAGGATTTTAATATTTTCCTCTGCTTCTGAAATCCTGAGAAAATCCTTCCTCTGAAGCTAATTCAGAATTAAGGGGAAGAAATTTTGGGAGTTTCTCTCCAAAGCAAATAGCAACTTCATCTGTATTTTTGATTAGCTAGTCTGCAACTTCTTTTACAAAAAAAAAAAATTCCACACATATTACACATTAATATCTCTGCAAAGATATAATAATTTGGTTCTTCAGTTCTCTCAAATGAAGAGCCTGTTTGATGTAATCATACCCTTTGCTCACCAAAGTAATAAAATTATTAATTGTACTAATATTTATCACATCTTCCAGTACTATTTTGGACCTTCAATGACCTTCAATGGCCATCCCAACTTCTCATCTTCAAGAAGAAGGAATTCCTTTTCTCTCTAGTTCACATGTGGTATTTTTAGGTAGGCTGGCTTCATGTACCTGATTATTATATCTTAGTTGACATAATCCAGGGATGTCAAACTCACATCATCACGGCGGCATCACATGACATATCAGGACTTTCCCCCCTTCACTGGACATGGGTGTGGCCAGCACATGACGCATCTGGCCCATGGGTTGGCAGTTTGACAGCCCTGATTCAGTCAATTAAAGTACCAAACATAATAACAAATCATTACATTAAGTCTTAAAGTTTCACCTCATTCTTTCTGTATGTATACATATGCAGCAATTAAGGTGCTGGACCAGGAGTGCTGACACACTGATTTTAGTCCTTCTTTACGTGTGGAAATTGGATAGACCAATCACTCTTTCTTTTCAGTAAACCAGGAAGTTGAAAAAGTTATTTCTAGCAACCCATACAGAACCAGAATTTCAATTATGACCCATAACCTTCAAAGTCTTCATCTTTCAGTGAATTGATTTGACTGATAATATTACTTTTCTATCATTCGTGTTTTACAAAATACATACTGTAAATGGTGAAAAAATAGTAGGTCATATTTCAGAAGCATTTCATTTTTTGAATATTCTAAAACAAATATTAATGAAAGCTATGTACCAGTTGTGAATATTCTACATCATCTCCCAACAAACCAGTGTCATTCAGTGTGTATTTGGCTTTCATTTGCACAGCATCCACTGGTCCTTTCTCTACTTGATGTTTGATAGCTTTGAACAATTTATAAAGAGGCTCCCCAGCATTATCCTGATAAAGGATGAAAGAGGAAAAAAATGGTAAGTGAATCTACTTTGTGATAGAGAATTAGCATTCCACCACATTGTTGAATATTAAAAAACTTCTTAAGATCATTATGTCTGCAGACTACATTTTCCCATTGAATTTAAACTACCATTTGTAACTGCTTTCAGATCAAGACTAATGTGGCTATGTTTGGTTATTCTTATTGGTATATATTTGGAAGAAGGCACAATAAACTAAAGGTTAATATCAGTCTACAGTTTGATATACCATAAGGAAGGCTGAGCGCCAAAGAATTGAGGCCTTGGAGTTATGGTGCTGGAGAAGACTCCTGCGAGCACCTTGGACTGCAAGGCGATCAAACTGGTCAGTCCTAGAGGAGATCAACCCTGACTGCTCTTTAGAAGGCCAGATCCTGAAGATGAAACTCAAATACTCTGACCACCTGATGAGAAGGAAGGACTCCCTGGAGAAGAGCCCAATGCTGGGAAAGATTGAGGGCAATAGAAGAAGGGGACGGAAGAGAATGAGATGGCTGGATGGAGTCACTGAAGCAGTCAGTGTGAGCTTAAATGGACTCAGGGAATGGTAGAAGACAGGATGGCCTGGAGGAATGTTGTCCATGGGGTTGCGATGGATCAGACACGACTTTGTGACTAACAACAACAACAACATAGTTTGATACGATGTTCAAAACAAATGTACAGTGAATGCATTTTAGATCTTACCTTGAGGTACTGATACAGACAAATTGACATCCAATTAGAAAGCATTCTTTCCACAACGGTTTCAGATCTAAAAATTGTTTAAAAAAAAACCTTGTGTTGAAGTACATGGTTAGGAAGTGTACATGACTCTGACAGCAACTAAACATGCATTATATGTTTCTCTCATTTCTCCATATTCAATGTATTCAAGCTAATGGCTTTGGAAAATACGAGGGTTATGCAAATCCTTTAAAAGAGGATTTGGTTTTGAAAGCTGATCCTATTTTGCTGATGAAGCAACTGTGGATGTTTTAGGTAGCTTTTGAAGCAGTTGTCAATCCCACTAGTTAAACCAGACCAGGAAATCAGCTTCACAAGAAGACTAAAACTATTTCTATGGAGATTGACTACTGTAACACAAACATATAAATCTACTGTGCTATACCTCCTCCTCTTCCTTATTAATTCAGTGAATTATGGAGATAATCAGTGTTAGTCACTTCCAAATGTTATCTGGCTGCTCTGGACTTTAAAAATGCTGCTGCTCCTTTTGCCCTGACAACAACTCCTTTAATATCTCCATCAATATGATCTTCTTTAGTCTTTATAACAGTTGTGTGAATTTGGAAAAAAAAAGACACAGCTGCTTTAATGATTAGGAAAGAGATGCATTGTATGCACTCTTGCATTCTTCAAAAAGCTTATTTGAAAATATTTCTGAAGCTCTCCAAAACAAGTCATTGCTCTGTGTTGCTGTTGCACTGAAGCAGGGTTAGTAGATGTCCAGAGCTAGAAAGATTAGGCTAAAATTCTCACTTCTTCCTGGATGACTTTAGACCAGTCCTCTCTCTTGTTTAACCTTTCTCTCAAGGTCACTGTGAGGATAACATGGGAGAAGAACCATATATATGTGAGCTCCTGAGGCAGTATAGGGCAAAAATCAATAATAGTAATACAGTAAATAAAACATTATCTCAGTGAAGAATGTGCTGACTTTCCTGCTGTCATACAGTATAGGAACTACCTGTGTTGTGAGCTGTGGGAAATGCTAAAACTGTCAGAAAGATAAACATGCTCTCATGAGTCTTCCTCTCAAATAATTATACCAGAAATCTGATTCTAGAGTTTTTTTTTTTCCTGAGGTACAACAATGAATTAAGTGCAGACCAAGATGCTTGCTTCTCATTTTTGGCATGAACAAATATTCTAATTTCAAAATTAAGTAAAATTACATCCTGTACTACGGAGACCAAAAACAGAACATGTGACAAAACATGAGAGAGAGAGAGAGAGAGAGAGAGAGATGGGGAGGGAAAGAGAGATGGGGGTGAGAGAAAAAGAGAGAGAACATCATACTCTGGAACAGTTAATTCACATTAGAAAGAAAAATGCTGAACTTAGTAGGAAACAGAACACAACTCCTTAACCAAACAGGTGAGAAACATGGTAGACCTCACATAATAATAAGTAAATAACATAAAAGTAAATAAACTATATATACCAGTTTAACTATGGCATAAATTTAAAAAAAACAAGATACCATAATATGGCCTTCATAAAGAATCAGAGGCTTTACTTTCATAACTAAATGCTGCTATTCTTTAAATTCTAATCAGTGATGAATGGTCAGATTTTTGCAGTTGTCTCAAGCTGACAACTTGGTTGCTTATTTGGAAAGTGAGAAATCCAGGGATGGGATTCTACCAATTTGCACCTATTCACTAGAACCGGTTGTTAACATTCTAAGCAGTTTGGAGAGCCAGTTATTAGAAGAAATTATTGGCCTAATCCTGTAAGGAAGGCAGGAAGGAAACATTCTGGTGTTGCTTACAAAAACTGCCTCTCCGTTAACTCTTATTACATTCTTGGAATGATTAGACTTCCTGTCTCAGGAACATCTCTGGAGGTTTTTTCCCCTCCTTTGCTGGTACTTTGCTTGTGTGGAGTGACCATTCAAAGTTACAATGGCACTGAAAAAAGTGACTTATGGCCATTTTTCACACTTATGACTGTTGCAGCATCCCCACAGTCATGAGAGGCCAGGCGAGAAGATGCGTGCCTCAATGTGAATGATATTGAGTTGGCCACACCCAGCCAATCACATGACTACCAAGCCATGTCCACCCAGTCACATGACCACCAAGCCACGCCTACCACTTAAGCCATGCCCACAGAACCGGTTGTTAAAAATTTTGAATCCAACCCCTGGAGAAATCTATTTTAACAGTGCTTGTCTGTGGTGGGTGCATCTCATCATCACCACTGGAGCAAGTCAACGGATTATTTGGCTTCTCCATGAGAGGAATGAAATGGTTGGGAAAGTAGGATATCAATCTTATCTTGCACAGCAAAAACATATTGGACCTGCCCAGTTGTAATAGGAGACATGGTGGTTCAGTGGTTAAGATGCTGAGCTTATCAATCAGAAAGGTCAGCAGTTTGGCAGTTCGAATGTTTAGCACTGTGTAACAGAGTGAGCTCCCGTTACTTGTCCCACCTTCTGCCAACCTAGCAGTTCGAAAGCATGTAAAAATGCAAATAGAAAAATAGGGACCAGTTTGGTGGGAAGGTAACAGTGTTCCATGGGCCTTCGGCATTTAGTTATGCCGGCCACATGACCACGGAGACTTCTTCGCACAGTGATGGCTTTTCAGCTTTGAAACGGAGATGAGCACTACCCCCTAGAGCCAGAAACGACTAGCACGTATGTGCGAGGGGAACCTTTACCTTAGTTGTAATATATTAAACCTTCCCTACCTTCGGAGCATCAGTTTAGGATTTTTGGCCACAACATACTGCTCCATAAGTTCCAAAAACAATGTCCTCATGATGTCAGTATAGTATTCTAGCTTCCCATGCAAAGCCACGGTCAAAAGAGATGCAAAATATACTTTTGCACGGGCAGAAAATTCCTTTTGCTTTTCCAACGTGTGAATGAACTAAACAGAAACAACAACAACAAAAACAGATATATGAATGAAACAGTTGAGGCTTATTCTTTTTATTGGTCATTCTGGAAACATAGTATAATGAGATAAAAATTGGAATACAATACATTCCAGAAGAATTGAATATATTTTTGTGGTTCTGGCCAGATAAACTGAGGATTTTGTTTAATGCACTTCTTTTGCATTCAGTTTATCATTTGCAACAATTTCGTGCACATGTTCAGGACTCTGTTTGATGCTTTAATTTTGGTTAATTTGATCCCTGGCATATATTAAACAGGGTGCAAACAGGGCAGGGCAGCAACATCAAAATAACAAGGACAACTGAAGTCTTGTCCTGGTATTTCTTTAAAAAGGGTGGGAAGACTTCATTTGACAGTTGCTTTCACCGTTTTGCTGCTGTTGACCTTTCATAGATATCCCTGAATATATAAGAAAAGGGTGGGATCTAATTGCATTTCATGGTTGACATAACTATATAATGAATGTAATGGGTACCGGCTAATAGTATTTCTGGTGAATACCATTCTTCCACAGATGACAGGTACAGGAACAAAATTATGTAAGATGCTATTATACATCACAGACACAGCTTTACAAGATGTTCAGGACACAAAATATGCAGATTAATTTATTATTCTAATAAACAGATGTATCAAATGAAAAAGCTTTTTAGCAACATAAAAGTTGACCTTTATTTTCTACTCACGTTAATGAGGAATGATTTACTGTTGAGCAGATTGGAGAACTGATTCAATGCCTGTTCTACGGTTGGCCGTCTGTTTTCAGGAATGTCCAATTTTCCGGTGATCATTACATCTTTTTCTCCGTCTTTAGAGGGCAGAAAGAAGACTCTGTCCGTATAGGTTTTGTAGTCAAGCACTGGAATTCTTGCTTCGTTGATGTCATTTGTCTGATCCTCCATTTCTATCATTAAATCTATGCAACAGGAAATAATGTTAAAGCTTTAGCAGAAAATAATAATATTGATTTAATTATTGCTACTCTGAGCAAAATATTAAAATGCTATAATTGACAATTCTCTTAACTTATTACAACAATACTTACACCCAACCAGGAAATAGGAATTTTGGTTTTAAACACATTTGTGAATGTCTGATTTAAATTACAATTACTTTTGAATAAACATCATCACCATTCTAATCTTAGAATGAAATCATCGGAAGAGAAAAACTCTCTCTCTTTAGTTGCTCTAGTTGTTTTTCTTGGCAATACTTTGGAAGGCTATCCTGGGGGCTGTGTTACAAAAATAATGTGTAGGGCAAGGACAAAGATTGATTTCATTACACTGATATGTAAATTTAATTGAAATTAAATGTGGCTAATTTGATTAATCTCTAGTTCATGTATTTAATAATTTTCACTATCTGTCACATGAAAATTATAATTTGCCGCAAACCTTTAATGGTATCTGAAGGCTGTAAACAAGATTTTTCTGCAGGGAAGAAAGGACAAAAGAGCTTGAGTTTATACAGCTCTGCACTCACACACATACACAGCCTACTGAGACTAGGATATTTTTGTATTAATTAGATCAGAATGAATCCAAATCTCCCAGGTCATATTCTCTATCCACAAAGTGGAACTGGTTCTTAATTACAATCTACCAATAAAAGGTCCTTGAACTTTTATCTGACTATAGGAAGGCAACGGTCTCATCTTGCTGTTACAGTCCAGCTTAGCTCTATTATGTTGTCAAAAAGAAAAGCTATAGCTTTAGAGATGGGATTGGGAGAGGAATGGAACATACCGGCACTGTCCTTTTTCAGTATAATCTTGAATTGCTTTCACAACATTCCTCACAGCGCCCAAATGGAGAAAAGTGAGGGCGACCATCATCAGGGACCTTGAACTGATCCCACTTTTACAAACCCATAACAGTGTGACCATAAAAATCAAGCGTGCTTTTCCACACTCTTGGGACAGGGACAAATTACTCAATGTGCTAGATACGTAGCTCTTTTTCATTAAAAAGCAAAACAATATAATATGTTGCATGAATGTGCATGAATGCCAACCTGAAATTGAAATTACCATAGCAGTATGGGAATTTAATCTTTTTTCTCTTTTGTTTGGAAAATACATAAACCTTCTTTTGTGTGTATTGTTGTTATTTCCTCACTTTGAGAGAAAAAAAAAAACTTAGTTGGCACCAATTAATTGTTAAAGGAGTATATATTCAGCAGATGAATTTTCTAAAACAGTCCTTGGGGGAGAAGGATTAAATTTCCTTCAAATGCTGTCAGCTGGTGCTCCATTCAAAATCCAAGAAAGAAATACTTAGACTCCTTTAATCAGAGAAAAGATATCTTTTAAGTGGTAGCAACAAAAGAATTCTGAATCTGAGAAAATGGGTGCGTAAATCACATATACAAAGTAATGGCAACGTTCCCACCCCGAACAGTTCAATTGGCTCATCCAATTAAAAGTTGTGTATATCATCATGTGGGCATCTCCAGGTGGTGATGAGGCCTCTGTCCGTTGACCTTGACATAGAGTTGCACATGCGCATAGCATAGGATAGAAGCCTAAGCAAGAATCTACACCCCCCCCCGCAGCTTATACAGTTCTGGTTTGTAACACCTCCAGCTCACTTCCCATAACCATTTCCCCCTCCTCCCCCCATTACTTCTGACAGCCGAAAGATGCAAAGCAAAGGGAGAAAATCTTGAAGGCTTCATGAATGCATTGTAAGTCTCAGAACAGATCTACCATTAAATGAACTAACAAAAAAAAAAAGCAGTTCCACATTACACTGTAAACATATTGAATTACTTTTTTAAAAAAATGGATAACTTCTTGTTAGACTGTAATAGAATGTGAGAAAAGGGTGCTGGGGAAAATAATAATATCATTTTAAAACCATTCTTCTTCTTATTTATTTGATTTTTATCCTGCCTTTAGTACTTTATAAGTACCTCAAGGCTTTGAAGATACCTAATACCCTGTGAGGAGAGTTGGGCTGAGAGAGTGTAGCTGCCCAATGTCACCCAGTTGGCTTTCATGCACAAGGCAGGATTAGAACTCACAATCTCTGGCTTCTGGTCCAGCATCTTAACCACTACGTCATTCAAAAAAAAGAAAAGTCCTACTCCAAAATACTGTTTTTTGTGGGATTCAAGTTACTATAGACTTACACTGATATCTTTTCCAATTTTTTTAGAACAGGTTGGGAAGGTTGCTAATGGCAATCACATGATTCAAGTCTTTCAACTACTATAAATCCCTGCCAGTTGCAACAAGGCCAAAATTTGATCATATCTTCTTGGGGATGATGAGACAGCCTTAAATGTGAGGACTGGTTGTAAGTCACATTTCTTCAGTGCCATTGTAATTTCAAATGGTCACTAAATGAATGGTTGTAAGTTAAGAGCTGAGTGTATGTGTATTTCCATTAAAAGGAGAGAGAGAGAGAAAGAGAGAGGGAGGGAGGGGGAGAGAGAGAGAGAGAGAGAGCGCTAACATGAGAAATGAAGGAAAACCTCTTGGCTTTTCTATAAAAAACACAAACAGGGGGTAATACAATATAGTAATTACAAAGAAAAAAGGTCTCCTTTCACCACTGTGATGTGTGACTCAAATTCTATTTATTGTAAATATTAGTTTGGAGCTATTGTAAGAAAAGTAGTAATTAGAATCCAAGGGTGAATTCTCTTTCCTTCTCTCTTCACAAGTAAACATATAGTACTTTTTCCTGAAAAACTGCAGATAACTAAAAGCATGTAAGACAAGAAAACTCCGGCAGCATAGGTACTGTTTCCATAATTGTGTTATATTAATAAATATGTTAATTTAATATAAATTACATGTATGTTAGTGGTCAGCAGAGTGAAGACTGATATCTGTGATTTAACAAAGATCACAGAAAACACATTAGGTCAATCCAATTTCTTTTAAATTTGACACAGGGGACAATTACTTTTGTCCACTTATACTAGAAGATGTCTGCATTACTGACAAGATCTTCAAGTTAATTAATCTAATAGCCTCAGAAATTTCTGTTGATTATAGCAATAAAAAAATTAAGAAATTCAGTGAACAATTTAGCATCTACAAGAGATCCAAAGATTCCTGGCTAGTAGTGGTCCAAATGTAATTATCTTTTGACAAAGAATTAGATATAGAACTGAATAATCAGTGGAAAGAAAAAAAAATCAAAGAAGAAGAGTAATTTCAAATTTCAAGGCAAAAGAGAGCAGGAACTAGACAGAATTAGCAAGGATTAAAGGCAATATACTGACATGTTCTCTGCGTTAGGCAAAAAGAGATCTTTGTACCTTTTGGTAAACAAAAAACTGAAATAGTATATATAATACATACAACATGATTTTGGGCTCTACTTGTGTAATTAATCAAATTGGAATCTGGTACTTACACACAGCTTCTATCTAGGCCAGCCTCCAAATGATTGATGGCTATTCTTGGAAGCCAAAAATGATCTTATGAGGCCTATGACAATTTTATGGCTTTAGGTAGGCTGAAGTCATTGCTAAGGGTGCAGCATAGTGCCAAATTAAATCAACAATATGATTTCCTCAAACTCACAAACATGAGTTTGAACTGCTATCAGCAAAGAACCAGCACATGAATATCATAGATGGTATCCATGAATCAAAGAGGTGAAAATTTCTCGCCTGCTTCAAAATATGCCGGCTTGAATATATAATGAGGCATAACAGATTCAAGACAGATGTGTGCATTTTGAAATTCCAGAACTGTGAAATCATTACGTCTAAAATTCTTACAAACTGAAGTTTTCAGATAAGTCACGTCCTGATTGCGAAGTTTAAAATGACACAAACATCATATGCCTAAAAGTGACCTAGGCTGCATTCCTTAAATCTTGTTGAAAACTGGATTGATAGCATATTTCTACTTTGACTGCTATCTTAGATATATAAATACAATTTTAATTCTTTATTAACACAAGATAATGCAATCCAAAGTTGCATTAACAGATTAATTAACATTAATCAAGATCAAGTGAGGTACTAATACCACTCTATAAATCCTTAGTAATACCACACCTAGAGTAGATGTTGAGACTCTAGAAAAAGTACAGAGTAGCAACTGGGATGATTAGGGGACTGGAGACTAAAACATATGAAGAACGATTACAGGAACTGGGCTTGGCTAGTCTAGTGAAGGGAAGGACCAGGGGAGACATGATAGCAGTCTTCCAATATTTGAGGGGTTGTCACAGAGAGGAGGAAGGGGTCAAGCTATTTTCTAAAGCGCCTGTAGGTCAAACAAGGAATAATGGAAGGAAACTGAACAAGAGAGATTTAACCTGGAAATAAGGAAAAACTTTCTGACAGTGAGAACAATCAACCAATGGAACAGCTTGCCCTCGGAAGTTGTGGGAGCGCCATCACTTGAGACTTTCAAGAAGAGATTGTACTGCCATTTGTCAGAAATGGTGTAGGATCTCCTGCTTGGGCAGGGGGTTGGACTAGATGACCTACAAGGTCCCTTCCAACTCTGATTATCTGTTATATAGTATATTGGGTAAAGAGATGCTTCTTTGATAAAGGCTTGTCTTTGCTGCCTTCTGAGATATATTTTCAGTGTTCCAGTCTATTAACTATCCTAATATTTCTTGGTCATTTTCCATGTAAGTACTAACAAGGTCTGTAACTGAAAAGAAATAATTTCTATCATTGCTTCTATTTTACCCGATTTTTTTCTGAAGTCTAAAACTCTAATAAATTTCTACAAATTAAATTATATTTGGAACCCTCTCTATCCAGTTGAAAAGCTAGTTGTGAAGCTGATCAGCTTGTCTGGCCTCAAAAGTCTAAGCAGGTACAGACCTTGGTAGTACTTACATGAAAGATGACCAGGAAATACTATGGCAGTTAATAGACTGAAAAAAAAAATCCCAGAAGGCAGCAATGACAAACCTTGATTGTTGCAAAGAAACCTATTTGGATGAGTCCATGAATCACTAGTAACTGGGCTCGTTTCAACAGAGATTTTACTTTCCCCCCTTCAGTCAACAGGAGCATAACTTTCAAATATTAATCCATTTTCTGTTGAAATACAAACTGATTTACTATGTCCCAAGAGAAACATCTTGATGATTTTATTATCAATGATTTACTTCTTGATATGTGCTATTTTGTTTCTATTTAAAAAATGCAGTAAATGTTTAAAAATACATTATCTTTTTATGGATAGCTTTTGGATCATTTGCCAGAAGAGTAAGCCATTCTTAAGTTAATGTAGTAATCAAAAATGTTTTTGCTTCCTACACATTCTCTAAAGACAGTTTAAAGCAGACAGTTGTAGGCATTCAATACATCTTGTGAATTATCCAGAGAATTCTAAGAAATCCGGCATCAGTCACACCTGTAAATTCCTTTTTGCACCGATCTCTGACGCTTTCTTCCAAGCCTTCAAGTTGTGATTTAATTTTTTCGTATTCTCGTTCTGCTTGTTGGCTTTTCCGTCTATAAGGAATAGAGAAGTTCAGAAAAGTTACAAACTGTAAAAATAAATCATTTTATAACAGTAGAGGTATCTTTAGAAGTACAGGGTTATATTTTATCTTAAGCTATAAAATAAACACATAGATCTAAATTAATTAAATATTTAATGTTATATTGACTCAAAAGCACATTATTGTGAGTTTAAGCTATAATCATTTCTAGCTTTTACCAAACTTGTTTATGAATTTAATTTATATTCAGAGTGATATTTTTAACCAATATGGATCTCAACTGCCAGATAAATTCAACCTTTTAATACACAGACACATGCAAATATCATTTCATTTTTTCATCTTTTTTCCCATTTTCTTTCTACAAATCTATCAAGACCAGAGGGAAAATAATACATATTTAGCACATGAATGCTAAAAACTATGATATGGAAAAGACACTTTGGAAGTAACCCATAGGGTAGGTTTGTGTACAATGAAATCATGAAAATGTATGCACTATGATTAATATGCAAGCATTGTGATGCGTAAAATATTTTGGAAATCATCACTTTCAAGGAACAAAAATCAATATAGATGTTTCTAGCAAAGATCCCTGGGGTGGATGAACCCAATACCCTAGCTGCAGAATTCACATATATCTTACAAGTAATATGTTGTACATTTTATTTTATGGAGTAGTTCCTTGAAGGAGAAAACCAAAGCCTGCCTTTCATTATTTTTAGTATGATGTGAATGAAAACCAGCTGCCCTGAAAAGATATATAACAAGAAGTTATCTTTCTTCCTCCCACACAATTTAATGTGATATGGTCAGAAAATGGCCAGTTAAGAAAAGCTCCCATATCTATTCTAGATTGTCCCTTAAATCCTAAGAGTAAATTCTGTAGCTGCCGTGAGAAGTTTAGGGAAGAAAGACAGCCTTGCCTGCAGAGATTCCTCCCACATTTTTCTCAAAAAATCAGTTTTGCCTTTATTATTTGTACAACAACTGATGACAATAAAAACTTACCTGTAGCAAATGACTGAGATGATGATAATGGCCACCATGGGGATAATTACCAATGTCAAAATCAGACTCAGTGGCACATCGCTGACTTGAGCATATTCCACTCTTCCTAGGACCCATTCTTTGAAGCCAAATTTTACCTAGGGAGATAACTGCAATTCTTAAAAACATATTTTGATAAGCATTCAATGCTTAGTTATATGCAATTTAAAAGAATCAAAATAATAGAAGCTAATTGGTATATGCAATTCACATTCCAGATGCATTGGGATTAAATTTTCAGAATTACCAGCTAGTGTAGACAACAGTTTTTGAGAAATGGCCCCAACATAGCTGGAATGCACCAGTTTTGGAAAGATAATCTGGAAAGAACCCTCGTTACAAGACAACAAAGTGGCAATAATAATTGAAACAGAATATGACCCATACATATGAAATATAGAAACACAGGTTGAATTTAGTCCAAACCATAATGGTTTTAAAAATGATTAATTATGTCCATTGTTAACAACAGACAGTCAAGTTCAATCGGCCCTTTCAGGGAACTTAAAACAGTTCTAGATGAAAACAAGAATAAACAAGAACATTGTCAAAGAGAAAATTTAAACAGATCTGTTTAGGTTTACCAAAACTACTAGGAGTATATTGTGAATGAATCAGTATGAAAGTTTTATAAACAAATTAAAAATGATGGATCATTTAAGAGAGTTTGTGACAAATTTTAAAAATATTCTAAACCAGAAAAGCAAGAAATCTGAGAAGAACTTTTGAAAGTGGATTGTCAGATTGAGTAGATTATGGGACAATGGTCATGTCCACATAATGGTCAATGGTCAAGTTCACATAGAGAAAATAGTCCCCCAGAAAGTTAACTGATAATCCAATGTATATAAATCAATAAAAACAAAGTGCTAAACCATATTTAGTTTTAAACATGATATGTTGAACATATCAAAGTGAACTAATTATCACACACATTAAGCAGAAACTATAGTTTATAAATCACAATGGCAGCATACAGAACTAACATTGAACAGATCACCCTATGCTTAATACTATTATTGTGGCCTGCCAGCTGCCAGCAGAGCTGGTGGCAGACTCGGACAGTGAGGAGGTTGGGGAGGAACTTTGGTTAGTCCTGGAGTCTTGAGAAGGCTCTGATGGGTGCTCCGAGTCAGAGGCAGAGATGGGGCCAGGGCCCTCTGACATTTATCAGCTGCCTTTGGAGTCAAAGATAAGTGGGAAAGAAGAACAACTGGAGCCTGTTCCAGATGCGCGTATGCACAGAGCTGTCAGGAAAAGGGAACTACTAAGGAACAGGGGTCGACTTGGAAGAAAAGGCACAAGTTGACACTGATTGGCCTCTCCCATAAATAGGAGCAAAAGGGGAGGGGTGTTTGCAGGAGACAATTAGTTCACTTATTATTGTGAAGATTTGCTTATCTGAGTTTGTGCCTCACAGAAACTCTTTGCTATGTATTTCCTTTTATACAGCATTGCGACTGGAAACTCTCAGCATGGCAACTATCCAAGGACTGATAAGGTCTGTTCTTGCAATTAAACCTATGAAGGATTATTGCCAGGACTTGTCTGAGTGTAAATGCAAGGAATTCACATTAACCAAATAAAAAGGGTTTTTCTTCAGGACAAGGAATCTGTTTCATGATTCTGTTCAGCCTGGGTCAGAACAGCTGTAAATGAATCTAGGCAGACTGTTGCACTCTCAAATTAATTTTTTAATTGTGGTCACCATTTGTCAGCTTCGCTTAACATGAATTGTCAGGATGAGATGCCTGCTAAATTCACACTAAAGAAGAGTTGACACATGTGATTGAAGATTCCTGGGATGCCGTTCTGTTTCATTGAGGTGACAACTCCGAATGTTAATAAATACAAGCCAAAATTTTAGCCTATAGAAATCTTGCCCAAATCAACATCCTTCCGAATTCTGAGTCATCATGAACTTGCTGATTGGGAATCTGAAAAGCTGTAGACCTCGACTGTGAGTGGTTTAGCAAAGAAAGGAAACAGTTTCCTTATATTTTGTTGAAAATAGGTGATAGCAAATGGAATTGGGATTCTTGTTGAAAACGTTTTAAGAGAAAACCAACATTATTTATAATTGCAAATCTTTGTATTCAATTCTATATCACATTACTAAAAAAACATAGGAAAAAGTGACCTACAATAAATTCTGGAAGGTTGTTGACTGTATCTCTTTTTTGCCTCCGTTTGGGTAGAGGTTGCTCTTCAGGTGGTTCACAATATAAATCCTTCTCCGTTAGAGTTGTTATGTTGCAGGGTTCTTCTCCTACAAATGCACGAGCCTCATCGATTGTCATTGCTTTGTTCAGATTACTACCCTAGATAGAAAAACAAAATGAGCCACTTTAGCTATTTGCTAATTTAAATCTTTTTCAAAGTAGCGTTTATGGGTGCAAGGAGCAATGGAAAAGAAACATTCCAAGATCAATACATTAATCTATTGTATATGTCTTATCATAAAAGACAAGAGCTGAGTCACCACGTTATAAAAAAGATGTTGAGGCTCTAGAAAAAGCATAGAGAAGAGCAACCAGGATGATTAGGGAACTGGAGGCTAAAACATACAATGAACGGTTGCAGGAACTGGGCATGGCTAGTGTAGTGAAGAGAAGGACCAGGGCAGACATGATAGCGGTCTTCCAATATTTGAGGCGCTGCCACAGGGAGGAAGGGGTCAAGCTATTTTCTAAAGCTCCTGTAGGCCAGACAAGGAATAATGGATGGAAACTGAAGGAGAGATTTAACCTGGAAATCAGGAGAAACTTTCTGACAGTGAGAACAATCAACCAATGGAACAGCTTGCCCTCGGAAGTTGTGGGGGCGCCTTCAGTTGAGACTTTCAAGAAGAGATTGGACTGCCATTTGTCAAAAATGGTGTAGGGTCTCCCGCTTGGGCAGGGGGGTTGGACTAGATGACCTACAAGGTCCCTTCCAACTCTGATTATCTGTATCTGAGTTTATAACTATATTAAATCAAGATACTCAATGCAGATGACATGCTAGAGCAGGGGTGTGTGGGTTGGATGCAGCCTGAGGGGTGCTTAGATCTGGTCCACAGGACCACCCTGGAAACAGCAAAGGATTTGCCTGCAGTGCCTCTGCCAGCAAAAATGGAACTCTGTTTTTGGCCACGGCAGCCCTCTGTTTTTGGTGCCTCCCCCTGCAAAGCTCCATTTTCGATGGCAGAGGGCTGCAGGAGGCCATCACAGCCAAAAATGGTGCCTGGGGAGTGAGCGGGTGGGCTGTGAGCTCCATTTTCACTGGCAGAAGACTAGCGAAACAAACTAAAAACAAAACAAAAGAAGGGATAGGAAAGGAGAAAGGGAAAGACAAAGAAAAAGAAGGGAAGATGGGAAGAGAGCAAGGAAGGAAAAATAAGGAAAGAGGAGAAGGAAGAAGAAAGGAGAAGGAAGAGGGAAGGAAAAAGAAGAGAAGGAAGGAAGGAAGATTATAATGAGAGTGAGGGAGGGCCCGAGGGGAGCCTAACCCTAACCCTTACTCAGCTAATCTTGTAGGACAAAGAGATTAACATAAAAAGTATGAAGATAAATTTATTGAAAAAATCCTAGGTCATAATAGAATAATCAAGCGCATTAAAAACCAGTAATTTCCTAATATATTTACCTTTGCATGAATAAGTTTGTTGACCTGTTTTTTGACCCCATCAGTAAAGTTTTCAAAAGTTGGATCAGCAACATACTGAAAGTCCTGGCGCTCCACCACATGACCATCCATTTTAATAAGTATAAAAATTTGATAAAGTTCTGGATCCTCCAGTACTGGTGGAGATAAGAAGACTAACGCAGTGTCATTGATTTTCGAGATGGTTTTTCCTTCAAACTAAAGAAAAACAAAAGGAAAAGAATATTGCCTGTTACTATTTATAAATTATATATATTTAATCTGAGAAGGAAACCAGTAATGTAAACCATCAAATAATCTTATAAATTTTAGTGTATTTTTATTGTAGTTTGCAAAAATCTGCAATGCATTTTTCAGGTACTCTAAAACATCATGAAGGCATTCATACCTTCATGATGTTTTAGAGTAGCTGAAAAATGCATGCCATGATGAAAACAGAATTACAATTTACAGTTTTTACCCCCTTATATACAGAGTGAATATGTGAATTTTATAAATGATTTTTGATAAGATATTCCTACTAAATCAATGTTGTTTTTCTAAAGAATGAAAGAAACACACTTATATGCAGGTTTATCTTGGGCTGAATATCTCCCAATAGCTAAATTTCCTTAAGATGTGATAAAATGTAATTCCTTAAAAGTTCAGTTAAGAAAAAAAAACTATCTTCAAAATTGCAACATAAATATAGTATCATGAACTTTATAAAATGGCACACAATTTCAATTATTTTCTATTCTAAGTATCATTTTAATATTTATTATTTGTAATATTTCAATTACTTGGTTGTTTTGATTGCTTTCAACAATGGGTGAAACAACATTATTTTATCTACCCTGGTGTATTGCCAAATATCCAAATTTTGATCACATGACCATGGGGATGCTGCAATAATTGTAAGTGTGAAAAATGATCATAAGACGCTTTTTTTCAGTGCCATTGTAACTTTGGACTGTCACTAAATGAATGGTTATAGCCAAAGACTATCTCTTTTAAGAGTGGTTGTCACATCCCTAAAATTGTCTTGAATACAAGAAACATGAGGTAAGATTAATCCTTTTTCAGGATGGTGGGAATAGAAACAATCAATTGTAGAGCCATTTGACTACAATCCTTGAAATACCTGCTCATTTGCCATTGCATCTAAATATTGGAGGTATGGCTCCAAATACTCTGGTGGAACTAAGATTAGAATGCAGTATTGCAGGCTAACTCTGCCCACA
Source organism: Pseudonaja textilis (assembly GCF_049901715.1). Classification (NCBI taxonomy): domain Eukaryota; kingdom Metazoa; phylum Chordata; class Lepidosauria; order Squamata; family Elapidae; genus Pseudonaja; species Pseudonaja textilis. The sequence continues at coordinate 10,279,937 of NC_141994.1, read as the reverse complement.
GCCTGGAATTCAATCTTGATGGGCTCAAGCTTGACTAAGCTTTCCATCCTTCCAAGATTGGTAAAGTGAGGACTCAGATTGTTGGGGGCAACATGCTGACTTTGTAAACTACTCAGAGAGTGCTATAAAGTGGTGTATAAGTCTAAGTGGAATTGCTTTGCTTATTCCAAAGATATATCGTATTTTGAAACAAAGGATAAGTAATACCTTTTGATGCCTCTCTAGTTGTCTCCTCTTCCTCCTCCTCGATGATATATCTGTAAAAAGCTTGAATTTAAGTTCCACAGAGAACTTCTGAATGAGGTCAAACCCAGTACCAAGTACAGTAATATTTCGTCCTCCACTAAAATACACAAAATTAGAAATCACACAATGTTATGTTTTCCGATTTTAGACAGGTATTTGAAAATACCTACCTTGCTTTTATTCTACACTGAATCTTGTTTGTAGATAACAGCAGAGTATCATTAAATGTAGTCTTAGTTCTTAGGTATGTTATTTTATCACACATCTTTCTCTTTTTTAAAAAAAATCTGAGCCGCCAAAAGAATTAATGATTTTCCAAATTATGGTATGCCAGTTTTTTTGCTCTTTTTCTTGTGACAGAAACTCAGTAACATAACTAAAAATATAAATTATGACTGCCCCTCCCCCCCATGTCATATCATAACCTAGTTTACTATGTTTGTTAGTTGCTTGTGTTACTACATATCAACACTGATAAAACAAGCAGATATTCCATCTGGAAACTAAAAAAACCGCATAGCTATAGCTGCATGGCATAGAGTCCAACTAATTGGGAAGACACTAATATGTCACATTAACTATGGTCTGTCATTGCAGCCATATCCCTGCTTCTCAGTTGCTGTTGGTCTGCTTAGGGTTGTTTTGTTTTTCTTATGCTATCCAGCAACAACCCCGAGTCTCACTAATTAGAAAAATAAACTCAAAAACTGTGAAGCAGAAAATTTAAAACAGCCAGGTAAACCTTATGGACAACGTATATTTCTTAAACCAATAAACAAATTTCAATTTTACAGTTAACATCCAGATTCTTTTGATTTCCGCCCTTGTTTCTGTGTTTTCAATTCAAATTCAAGCACAGTGTTTCTCAACTTTAATAAAAATGTGTTCCAGAATTCCCCCATGCTGGCTGAGGGGGAATATACACATTTTAGAATTGCTAATGCTGAGGTAAACTGAACTGGTATCTAGCATAAACAGAACTGAACCATAGGGGCCAAAGTTTAACACAGTTTAAACAGCTTCCTGTATTAAAGATCACATAGAACGTTTTCCTTTAATTTTGTAAATCGGTACTTTTTTCTTTTTTTCAGATGAAATAAGCAGTTACACAAGTGCCTGATAATTTTTTCATTAATTCTTAAATGGATGAAAACATTTACCTTCCCTGAAGTTGATGACTTTTATTTGAGAAGATAGATACAATTATGTTACATTTATTATGACTTCCAAGACCTAAAATAGTAGTTATCTAATAATTACACGGGGGAAAAAAAGCTCATTAAACCCGAACATATCGTTATAGCAGAACCATTTTATTACCTGCGAATGCTGACTTCAGGGGTGATCTTGCTAACAGTAGGATTTTCACTGTAGGTAAATTGTACATTTTGTATTTCTTTTTTGGTGTTTCCAATCTGTAAGGTTACAGAAACAGCTCCCTTCTTGCTGTTTGGCCCAGTAACACAAACGATTTCTTGCCCAAATGAGATACTATTTAAAAGTAGGGGAAAAGGGGAAAATAACAACAATAAAACAACCTTTTTTAAATGAAGTACACTAAGACATCAGCCTTTTGGGTTTCTCATCTAACTAAAGCAAAGGAGGAATTTCAGAAAGAAAGAGTGAATTAGGAAAATCAGTCACCTCAGAAACCACCTTAATCAGGTGTCCTATTGTGGTGGGGAAGAGAAAACAGTAGTTCTCTACAAGTGATTTCTGCTTTCCGGATATTTGCTTTAGTCCAATTTAGCCTGGGATTTAGCCTTACTATTAGATTATAATAATTTTGCTCAGTGTGAAAGGGAGAGGATTAAAAAAAATGCTTCTTTTTTAGTTAGGAAAAGATATTACCAATTAAGAACGGGTGAGCATTCATGGTATGTGCAAGTTTCTACTCTGGGTTTTGCATACTTAAAACCATCTTACTTACAAATATCTGAAGAAGTGACTTATGATTCTACGATCAGCAAGTTATTCAATAATACTAGGATATGTGTGTGTGTGTGTGTGTGTGTGTGTGTGTGTGTGTGTATTAAAGAAAATGCCAGTATCATAGATAGAAGTTATTTCAACATAAATTTTGTTCAGTTTCAGCATGGCCTTTCATATGCATGCATTCATTTTTTTAATACCATTTCAATCTTATCTCTTCCCACTGGTGCTTGAGAATTGCCCTATCTATGGTCCTTTAAGTGTTTTGTGGGAAGCTGTCTTTTTTTATACTACATCTATAATATATTACACTACATCACATTATACAGCACAACACGACCTGGTGTCTTTTCTGCATGGAAAAATAAGTGTAAGAATGCTCACAGAATATTGTCTCCTTTTATGTCCGAGCTGACCAGCCATATTCTTGAGTGAAAGCCAGCTCACAAGTTGTAAAGTCTCATTTAAGACATCAGAATTTACAGAATATACACAATGTTTGCTGACAACACTTTCTCGTCCATGGAAATGTTGCACGACTAGCATGTATGTGCGAGGGGAACCTTTACCTTTGTAGTTCTTTTGATTATAATGCTGCAACATGGTGTGCATGTCTTCAATGTCGGCATTAACATCTGCTAACATAACCCCTGCTGTGTTTTCAATTATAGTTTTTGAGGGTGTTCTAATATTGCAACAAAATTAGCATTCCAGATATGTGCATTTCAGAAAAAAATTACTAGACTGAGAATGTACAGCCCTTCCTAAAATCAAGCATGTTATGGCAATGTGGTAGCAAGATTACCATCTAAGAAGTACCAAGTAGAATAACTTAAAAATGAACCTAAGCTGTTCCTGCATCACCCAGATGGAATACAAATGTGATAGATAAATAGATAAAGCTTGATTCACTCATATTGCAAATATTCCTTAATTAAGGCTGAAGCACATGATTAATTACCACATTACTTGAGCAATACAAAACAACTATTTTTCAATGAAGGACAATTCAAGTATTCCACAGGCAGAACATGACATATTAACCAAAACAATTTTGTTCCCCTCCATCAAACTGGACTGTCTGAAGTGGATAATACCAATTTATTACTGAACTCTTCCAGACAACCCAAAATACCTCAAATTGTTGTACTGTTGAAAGTTATGTAGATAATATATTTCCCACCTTTAATTCACCAAGCAGTGATAAATATCTCCCCTGTTTATTAACCATTAGAAATAATTAGCTGTAACTTCCATCTTTCATTAACCCTGTATATTCACCTTACTGTCAAGTGGCTTTGCTGTGACTCATCAGCCCTGTTATTTTTCAGAGACTCACACTATAAAAATGAGGCAAGGGTTGCACTTTAAAACTCTTCTGTTTGGCCATGTTCTTGCCTGGAAAATTATAGATTCAATGATGCACCTGTAAGCAGGTAGAAAAGCAACATGCCTATATATAAAGAGGCATTTTGATCTGTTACTCTGAAGTAACAGCATCCCCAAAGGAGTTAAAATGTTATCATGATCTAAACCTCGCATCTTCTGTATATGCCACAACCCAAATGATAAGGCACGCATCATGATGCCACACCATATTTTGATACTTTCTATTCTGGATGCCCTTTCTTTGAAGGTGCTACACTCATATTACTTTTCATGTTGGCTCTTTAATAAAGCCCTCACTTAATAATGGTACTTTATTTCAGGGAAGCTATGATGGCTACAATTACAAGGACTGGTCATAAATCTCATTCAGTATTACTGTAACTTCCAATGGTCACTGAACAAGCAGTTGTTAAACAAGCATTACCCTCAAGATATTTTCAACAAGTTGGTACTTCCTAGATTTGGACTGTTTTGTTCATATGCCTAGCTTACTTACATCAATGGCCAGTGGTTAGACATGCCAGGAGTATAGTTCTAACCATGTGTTAATGCTGACTAGAATATTGAAAAATAAATACCGCAAAATTAAATCAACAACAACATCTTGTTATCAAGATAACCAATTGTTCTGTTGACAGAATATATTACAGATTACAGATTAACAGAGTTGGAAGAGATCTTGTAGGCCATCTAGTCCAACCCCCTCCCCCGCCCAGTTGGAATACATGATACAAATTGCACCACAATAGATAATACAGCAGGTGGGGTGTAATATTAAGAACAGGTCATGGATCTTATACTTACACTCTGCAGGGTTCTTCATTAAGGTAAACACTAACATCTTGAATAGAACCTGTGGCTAAGTTTGTGCCACTGATAGTTAGAACTGTTCCTCCAGCTTGGGGACCTCTGAGGGGATTTATTCCTGTAGGTAAAGGATCCTGTAATGTAGAAAGTCATAGATTACTTAAATTCTGAATTTCTTCTAACAATACATTTCCCAAACATGGTAATAATACATTTTAAGGGCGCAAAAGGGAAGGAAGAAAAATGAAGGCTATTATAAACAACTCATTCTCAAGGTTCGACTACTATAAGCAGCTACTGATATCGGGTTCCCAGGAATAATATAATATATAAGCTGCTCATTCAGTTCTTAAAAAAAATCTTTTAGAGCATACTTTTTTCAGACTTGGTTATAATGCTTCTTGCAGCACATTCTTGGATATAATCACATCAATGGCATGAACAGCTAGGCCCATCGTTTGAAAAGAATTGTGAAAGCAGCAGATAATTTTATCATGTATAATAAGGAAACCCTGCCCACCTATCTCAAATCAGAACATTTGCTGATCTGGAAAGCAGCATTTAGGTGTGCACCTTAAAAGCAGGCCTGCACAGCATAACGTGTGACTTCCTGAACTAGATATAGCCTCTCCCCAGCTTGATAAAAACTTCCTGCCGAGAAATGCAGTGCAAAACTAATTATTTCCTAAACAAATAATGAGGTTCTGTGACCTTGCTGAATTTGCTGTAAACTGATCTACTAAGTTTTTTTTTTTTAAAAAAAAACCTGTAACCTACACATCTCCTGTGTCTGAATGAAAACATCTTGTGCCAAAATAACATTGAAAATTTTGCTGCCTTCAGAAAGAAATAGTAAGGATGCAGTTGTTGTTTTTTTCTGGTGATTCTTTCCAATTTTATAGTTTTGATAGTTTAGGGCACAACAGAAATATAATATGGCTCCAAATTTCCAGGATTTTACAGGTATATGAAAGTCTTTCCATGACACAACAGGAGAATGTATAATCATTAAAATTTAGACCCCTGGCAGCTCAATGCAGCAACCAAAGTTAAAAGGAGCAGGTCACATTAACTACATTGTAGTAATCCAAATGGAAGAAAATGAGGGAAAGTGCCATAGGCATTAACAGCTTCCCAGTCTCTGAAAGTCTTGCCAATGAAACCAAAGGAGTCCATCTGTTGCAGGGGTGGGATTCAAATTTTTTAACAACTGGTTCTGTGGGCCTGGCTTAGTTGGTAGGCGTGACTTGGTGGTCATCTTATTGGCTGGGCGTGGCCAACTCAATATCACTCACATAGAGGCATGCATCTCCTTGCCTGGCCTCTCATGACTGTGGGGATGCTGCAGCAGTTATAAGTATGAAAAATGGTCATAAGTCACTTTTTTCCAGTGCCATTGTAACTTTGAATGGTCACTCCACACAACAAAGTACCAGCAAAGGAGGGAAAAAAAACTCCAGAGAAGTTCCAGAGACAGGAAGTCTAGTCCTGCCAAGAATGTAATAAGGGTTAACGGAGAGACAACTTCTGTAAGCAACACCAGAATGTTTCCTTCCTGCCTTCCTTACAGGATTAGGTCAGTAATTTCTTCTAACAACTGGTTCTCTGAACTGCTTAGAATATTAACAACCAGTTCTAGCGAATAGGTGCAAACTGGTAGAATCCCATCCCTGATCTGTTGGACAGAAGCAATACATCCAACGCAACCTCCAAGTTGAAAACCTGTTCCTTCTGTGGAAGCATGACATAATCTAGACTAGAAATTGTTGGCACATGTGAGACAGATCAAACCCAAAACAATTAGCTTTCTCTACCTTTCATGAATTTAATTTAATGTGAGTTTATTTTAATCCATATAATCCAGGGGTATCAAACTCAATTTCATTGAGAGCTGCGTCAGGGTTGTGTTTGACTTCAGGGGGTCAGGGGCATGGCCAGGGTGGGTGTCGCCAGCTCAACGTCATTCATTGAGGCTCCATTTTTGGCCATCATGGCCTCCTGCAACCCTCTGCCAGCAGAAATAGAGCTTGGGAAAGCAGCATACATGGCCCTCCTGAGTTCCCTTTTCGCTGGCAGAGGCACTGCGGGCCAGTCCTTCACTGTTTCCAGAGCAGGCCACAGGACCAGATCTAAGCATCCCATGGGCCAGATCCAGCCCCTGGGCCTTGAGTTTGACACCCTTAATCTAGTCCCTCAGGACTTCCATATTCTGGTTAAGATTTCAGCAACATCTCTGGTTTAGTCCTAACACTGAGATGGTAATCTTTTAGTCTCATCAAGATAGTGATAGATCAGGGGTCGCCAACTTTTTGGACCTCAGAGACCATCAAACTCATAATTTTAAATCCCGCAGACCAGAGACCCTGGGAAAATCCCCAAAACAGTCTGCAGAAAAATTCCCCACCCTGTTTTCCTACCGATCAATGATTCTTTATTTGGGATTGCAGGATACCGTCTCCAGCTCCGTTCTCAGGGGGGAAGAGAGAAACTTTTGGCTTCATGCAAGGAACGCAGCAGAAGTCTTTCTTTCTCTCCTCCAAACTCTGCCAGAAATGAGTCTTTGCGAGACTTGTTGCTCTTGGAGAAGGATGCCTTGCTGGGTCCCAAAGACTCATTTCTGATGGAGTTTGGGGGAGAGAAAGAAAGAATTTTGCTGCTTTCCTTGCATGCAGCCAAAAGCAGAAGAAAGAAGTGGAAAGAATTTCCCCCACTCCGCCCTTTTCCCCCTCCCCTCACTACCTCATGTTGTTTGCAATGCAAGCAACACAAGCCTTGTGTTCCCGCGCAGCCTGGATTAATTGCTTTGGGGGTGTGTGATATTTCTCTGTGGACCACCAAAACTTTCTCACTGGTTGGTGACCACTGTGATGGATGACCTTGCCTAGCAGGCAAGTTTCATGAAGTTACTGTGGTATAAATGGCCAAGAGAGGCACAAATCTTGCCCATGGTTAGAGATTTCATACTATAGAGAACCCAATCTATTCCAAATGTCTATAAGCACAAAAGAAACAGATTGCAGATATTAAAAAGTCTGCCAAAGTGCCATTTAAACCTGAGCAAAGGCATTTTATCTTTTATATAGGATTATATTCTAAAAATTAGTGTTCGAATCCCAAATGTTGAGTTAGTGATCTTACATCACTTCACACATGCAATGATTCATTTAACAACTGTGGCAAAGAAACACTGTAAAATCAGGTGCAACTCACTTACTATCTATTGTACTTATCAATGGAAATTCTGATCTCAATCTGGTGGTAAATTGTTTTTTTAAAAAAATCCAATTATTTAATAGCAAAATACTTTAAGCATTTTATTCCAAAGTATGCTTGTTTAAATGCATTGGGAATGTTTCTCCTGTATTTTGCAACGTACCAATAAGCTAAAATGCACAAAAAAGAGATGACTCCACAAAAATAAAACTTTTACATTTGGTCTATAATGGATATCCTGTTATCTCTGATTGCTCAATTAATTGCCCCCCCAATCATGAATCTTCTCTTTGTAATGGAACAAACATCTTACATGATAATAATGTTAATTAAATAATAATGTCAACTAAACTTCAAAACAGGCATATCCTCTTAGGAACTGCCTCAACTGAGAAACTCTGCAAATGAAAGCTTAGTAATAGATGGTTTAGATGGATTTTTTTAAAAAACAAAAGTTAATGGCCTGGGCCTGATTTTACAAGGCATAAAACAAGTTTTGTAGGGCTAGACTTGGTATTTATCAGCAGTTTGAGTATATTCATTATACACAGTGAAACCAAGTGCAACTGCCTATTGCTCTCTTACATAAATAGATATTACAAGTAGCCCTAGCTACAGAAACCTTAATGACTGCACAAAAAGATATTCTTATGAAACCTGCCTTGGGAGCTTTATAGCATAGCAATTTATTGCCACATGTTTATTTCCTCTTAATTTAGAACTGAAATTGGCTGTTGAAACCTAGGCCCTTTATTGCAACTCTGCTGTAAAATTGTAGAGCTGAGAATTGGGAAGGCTACGTGGGGAGACAAGAAGTGAACAGGGCCAGGACAAAACAGAATTTGATTTTAAATTCACTTAAATGAATTGAATATTGTCAATGTCGCTTCTCTGGATTATTCTGTCATGATAAAAAAAAAATGCAAAAAGGTAACAATTTTGGAAAGTGCTGGGGAAAAGACAGATAGCTCTGTATTCTCAGCCTGAAAACATTTAACAGCACAACAAATTGGGATTGCAAATGCATATAAAAAGGGAGATGTTTATATGAGAGGAGGTGGATTGAAGGCTGGGACTGTACTGCCTGAAGTACAGCTGACTCTTATTGGTTCACAACAGCTGATGATCTGGCTATGTTGGTCTGTGGTTTTTGCCTAAGGCAAATTTAAAGTAGAAAAAATGGCTCACGGGATTTTGGATCATCTGTGAGACTTAGAAGAACACAAACACAGATTAAATGTGGTCATTTTTCCTTATTCCTGTGAATGTTACTTTTGCAAGCAAACAGCCTCCTAAGCCTCAGGAGGACCTAAGAGGAATGTATTTCATGTTTGGCATGTTTGTTTCAGAAAAGAGATTTCCAAACTTGGTAATTTTAAAGATTTGTGGATTGTAACTCGCAGAAATTCCCAGCCCACATGTCTTAAAAGTTGTCAAGTTTGAAGATTCCTGTTTTAGAATAGAAGTCCATGCAATATTGGGTAAGCCTTGGGTGATTAGACATTTACTTTGTACTGAAGACTGCAGTACTTTTGTAAAATATTTTAAAATATTAATTGCGTGTTATATGTTATTTACTCTGACACGAGACAGTGACATCGTGCAAAATATATATTTCTGTGGCATGTTTTGTCATCTCCATTTTTTTTCCCTAAGAGCTCCTGGAAGAAAAATGGAGAATGTTTTGAGGAGCAAAGTATAATATATTTTGTGAGTAGTACATATCTTCCTTTATATGAACTCTCTCAGACTAGAAAGATAGAACTGTTATTATGTCCCAATCTCATACTGGATGTTTCGTGAGTCCATCATTTTGGGGGAAATGGACTATTTCAGCCCTTAATGGACTATTTCAGCCCTTGGCAGCAGAAGGAAACAACAGCTAATGACGTAACAACCGGCCACTCTAATCAACAACTAAAATGCCACACAAAACTAGGCACTATATAAATATCACACACAGAATAGCCCAAAGCCCACACTTTGTTATGAGGAAGTTCCCTTGAGGATGGGCTCCAGCACAAATCTGAAAGCCTGGAAGACTAAAACTCTCCTCCCAGTGACTGACCCAGATTAGCTTCTGCAGTGTTACAGATTATTTAAGGATGTACGACATCCTCATCGGGACTTATTAGGTACACACAATCACTGTAGTTAGTATAGGTTTAATATGGTTAGAATATCTCTGTGCCAATCCAACTGAAATGAATAGAAGCTGCTTGAAGACAGCACTCTCAACTTCTGAGAAAAGGAACATGTCTTGGGCACATCATTACATACATTACATTTAAATAAATGCTATGTCATCATAGAATATGAAGACTGATGCTGAAAAACACAAGCTGGGATATTTTCTGTGAGGCTGAAAACCCTTTGGGGAAGCATTGCTCTGTAAGGAGAACACAGCTTTACTCCTAAGATAGAAAGCTTTGATGAGTAGTGAGAAGGGTACTGCATTTATCACAATCACAATTCCTTGATTTATGCACAGATACAATGGAATGGAATGGAAATGTGATGAACTTTTTCATGTCTTGTTCAACAGAACCTATTTTAGAAAAACTGGCTTCTAAAGACTACTAAGCCAAGCAGAATATATGTAATTACTTGCATATACATGCAGAAATCAATTCAAGTATCAGCTTAGACTTCTTGCTTGTTCACCAGCCAAATTAGACAGCATTTGTTACATATAGGAATGATATTTCTACCTAGCTTTGTCCTGAAAGTATCATCCAGAAGTGGGGTTAAACTTATTAAAAAGAAAACCCCAATTTATACTTGGTTAAAAAGTTTAGATCAGGGGTATCAAACTTGGTTTCACTGGGGGCCGCATCAAGGTTCTGTTTGACCTCGGGGTGCTGGGGGAGGAGGAGTTAGCATGGGTGTGGCAAAGGTTCATATGGTCAGTTTATCATCACTTATGTCGGGGGCACTTGTGGTGGCCAAGTGCTAAGACAGAACTTTCCTCAGGCCCTCCCTCCCTCTCATTATAATCTATCTTCCTTCCTTCCTTCCTTCCTTCCTTCCTTCCTTCCTTCCTTCCTTCCTTCCTTCCTTCCTTCCTTCCCTCCCTCTTCATTCTTCCCCTTCCCTTATTTTTCTTTCCTTACTCTGTTTTTCCTTCCTTGCATCTCTTCCCATGTTTCTTTTCCCTTGACCTTTTCTCTTCCCCTTTCTCCTTTCCTCTTTTTTCTTGCATGCTCAAATGAAAAATGGGAAACATTTCTCCTTTGGTTTTTGTTTGTTTTTAGTCTGTTTTGCTAGCAGCTAGCCCTCCGCCAGTGAAAACGGAGCCTTGGGCATGTGCACCCCCTAGGGGCCGTTTTCAGCAGTGACAGCCTCCTGCAGCCCCGGGCCAGCAAAAACAGGGGCCCATTTTCATTGGCAGAGGCACTGCAGGACTTGAGTCTGACACCCCTGGTTTAGATGGCTTAAAATCAATAATTGAAAAGAATTAAGGCCCAAAGTATGATTCAGTTAATTTTAAAAAGTTAAAACCAAAAAGTCAGGGTCATCGCTTCGAAAGAAATAAAATCTTAAATAACTGAAACATTATTTCTCAAATGGGATACACAATAAAGTAATCTAACAGCGGATCAGAAAGCCTCAGCAGCACCTGTTAATTGAAAGACTGATATTGGAAATTTAAATGCTCATGTCCAGCTGTAATTGAGCACAACTTTCCTACAAAGCACATTTTGTCTACACAAACCCCATGTGAAATAGGTTTTGTGGAGTGGCAGTAACTGGTCTCAATTACCTCGCTAGCTTCATGATTGTATTGCGATTTAAAATCAGACCCCTTCAGTCTTTGCTCAGCCTTATTCAATGTATCAAATGCACAGCACAGCAAGGGCTCATTGATTTCAGTGGAGGAAACAGAATGTGTCTATAATTCTACTCCTAAAATCAATTAGCGTTAAAATAATTGACTTTTTCATACCTTCGTTTTGCTCTTTTTTTGCTTCTGTGTTTTCTATCTTAGCAAGCACTTCAAACTCTTGTGCACAGTAACAAAAAAACAGATGATGATAAAGGCCCTACACACACATTTAAATTTTGAAGATGCGCCTTTATAACAGAAAATGGGGCATGGTCTTTCTTATACTTTTAATATAATTATCCAGTGTTCAACAAAGCTGCTTCAGTACACCTAACTTTTTTTTAATAGGCCAATAAAGCAAGCCATAAACCTTTTTAGTGCTATAAATTTAATGAAAGGCTCTTTTTAGAATCAAAGCATACAAGCCATGAGATTTTTGAGTTTCTCAATTTTGATTGTGGTGATGCAGAGAGACAAGTAATAGCCCCGCTTAACTTAAATATATTTTTTCTACTTTAGGCTCACCTGAAAATTCTCTGAAACAAGGGATCTTTTTTACCTTTATCAGAGCCAGTTTGGTGTGCTGGTTAAGGTACCAGGTTAGAAACCAGGAGAATACGAGTTGTAGTCCTTTCTTAAGCACAAATCCAGCTCAGTGATCTGTGGCTAATCATGTACTTGGCTCTAGCAAAAAAGGCAGTAGCCAACCAGTTCCAAAATTCTTGCCAAGAAAACTGCGGGAACTTGTTCAAGGCAGTTGCCAGGAGACAAGACTGACTCAAAATATAAATAAATAAATATTTCAACACACAATAATTAAATGTACTTTGTATGTTTTACTGCTATTCTTTTTTTCAGCAAATGGAGGCCTGGATGAGATCTGCAGCAAAAGACTTTGTAAATGGAGGGAAGGCCTTGAAACATCGAAACTTTCCCTCCATTTGCAAAGCCTTTTGCCATCTTTGTAAAAAAAAAAAAACCTTTGCAGCCCAAAATGGAGCTCTACAGCTCTGTTTTGGTGTGCGCAGGCCTCGTCCGGCACTTTGCAGCCCGAAACGGAGCTCCAGCGGGACAGAGGCACCTCTCCAGAGCTCCACTTTGGCACTCCGTTTTGGTGGGGGGCGCCTCTCTGAAGTTTCATTTTGCACTGCAGAGTGCAACAGATGAGGCCTGCGCACACCAAAACAGAGGTCTGGAGGGGCAGGGGTGCCCCTCCCAAGTTCCATTTTTGAGCTTTTTAATTTATTTTTCTAATTTTAATTTGTTTTTTTAATGATTTGTATGTATTTTCATTGTCTTATTATGTATTTTCACTGTCTTGCCAGTCAGAATTATTATCTGAGATAGGTGGTTATGCAAAATAGAGATAAGTCTCGACTTACGACAGTTGAGCCCAAAATTTCTGTTGCTGAGTGACATATTTGTTCAATCATTTTGCACCATTTCACAACTTTTCTTGCCACAGTTATTAAGTGACTTTGCTTAGAAGGTTACAAAATGTGATCACATGACACCAGGACACTGCAAACTTTAAAAATATGAGTCAGTTGCCAGGCATCTCAATTTTTATCATGTGACCATGGGGGTGCTCTAATGGTTATAAAACGGTCATCAGTCACTTTTTGCAGTGCTGTTGTCACCTTGAAAGCTCACGAAATGAATTGTTTTAAGTTGAGCACTACCTACGTATAATATGAATGGCAAGCTATTCAAAATACATAAATAAATGATAAATAAATATTCACTCACTCACTTTCATTTCTTTCTCCTATTCCTCCATTCCCATATTTCCATAAGTCACATATAACCAAAACCCATGTAGAGAGAATGTTTTCCTTGCTTTCATGGACTTCAAGAAATTATGTTACAGCTGTCTTCACTGAGCAATATTTCTGAACGGTATATGCATTTATCATAAGAGGAACTGGCTGTATTTAAATTAAGCTTTAAATAAAGATTACTTCCTTGGTATGATTGTAACCATGTCTTTACAAGTTGCATCATGTACAAATTATTTTACTTAATTCAATTTAAAGCATCGCCTGATTCCAAACCAACTCTGGGCTGTTCACAAAACAATAAAAACCATAAAACACAATACAAGATAGGATTTGGTTGCTGTATAAAATCCAAATGCCCAACCAGGTGTTCAAGATGTTGTGAAATGACAACAAGGTGGAACCCTTTCAGGGGTATATCATTCCAGAGGGCAGGCTCTGCAACAGAGAAGGGATATTTTCTGGGTCCCAATAGATGGCACTGTTTAATTGAAGGAACTCAAGAGTACACCAACTCTGCTTGGCATGTACTCAGCAGGCAGAAACTGTAAGAGATAGGTGGTCTCTCTAACCTATCCTTACTCTCTCTCTCTCTCTCTCTGTATTTGTTTTCTTAAGTTTTTGAGGGTATTTATATGTATGGTATTCAGCTTTGTTCAGGTATTTTCCCACGTCATTATAGTTGTGCTTTTAAAGTTGTAGTTAACACAGATGAACCCAATCTGCCTGGTGATGGCAGATGAAATTCTGCCGAAACGTCGCTACAACTTTAAAAGCACAACTATAATGACGTGGGAAAATACCCGAACAAAGCTGAATACCATACATATAAATACCTGCGAAAACTTAAGAAAACATGTATGTATGTATGTATGTATGTATGTATGTATGTATGTATATGTATATGTGTGTGTGTATATCTCTATCTCTATCTATCTATCTATCTATCTATCTATCTATCTATCTATCTATCTATCTATCTATCTATCTGTTGTAACTTATCAGGAATCTGATTACTACTGAAAATCAAGGAAGGATACTCGTAAGTTAAACAACTTTGATCGTTCTCTTCCCAAATATTTATGTAGAAATATTAAGTTATTTCAAGTGCAGTTGTAATTAAGAGTCACCAAAATATTTGAAATGCAATTCACATCTGAAACATTGCTTTAGGAAATCTTTTTTTTTGTCTTCTTTTATTTACTTACAGAAGAACAGTAAGTATACTTATAATGAGGTTTCACAGATTAATTTAGGAGAGAATGTAACTTTGCACTAATGCAGTCTACTTCTGTGATGGGGGAGGGGGAATAGGGAGAGAGATAGGAAATCTTTATAAATAATGCATGTACTAACTAGTAAATTAATAATTATTGTGACTGGAAACAGGGATTTATACCATTCTTTCAAACATAATAACAGAATTTTTTTTCCTATAAACAACTATTTATCATTTTAAATCTTAGCGCATACCAAATACTGGATTTTTCTTTGTAGATATGCACACTCTATTTTCATTAGAAATTTTTACAGTATAAAATCTGAACAGTCTGAAAAATGAGAGAAAACATAGTACCTGCTCATCTGGAGTGTTTCTAAGTAAGTGAGTGTTTCTTTTTATGAAGAAAAGTCAAGCTTAAGTTGAGAAACCTATCAGATAATTCTGTTATTTTGAAGTGGCATATATTGCTCATGAGTGCATAATAGCCACATATTGTTCCATAGTTAAAGACAACTTTAACTCATCCTCCTTCATCCCCATCTCTTTCAAGTCATTTACTGAACAATTAGTGAGGAATTAGATATGATCCTATATCAACCCCATTATCACAATACTGATATTATAGTTTCTATAACTTAAATGAGCAATTTTACTCTTTTGTCTTATGGTATGATAAAACCACAATGTCCTAAAGCTATATTCTTAGTAAATCAAATGCATATGCAATGTATGCTAAACATCTGTCACCAAGAGGAACCCAAAACAAGAAAGGAACTAGATTTTCAGGATGTGACCAACACTATGTGGGTAAAGCTTTATATCCTTATTCCAAGTAAAATTAAGTTTCATTCTCCTGTATGCGAAAAGGCTAGTGGGTGAATATATGCTATTAATTTCTTGGGCAGAGTATATAGGAAAACCTCCAGAAATACACATCTCTTAATAGGAGGTTTACTAGACTGAGACTCAATTAGAATGCTTCTTAGAGCCTCGGTCTTCTATGTGGAAGGACTACTGTTGAATTTTGAAATATGCATTGAAAAATAAATACAGAAAATGTTTTGTCTTTGCATGTACTTGTGTTATCAGAATCTATGTCACATCCTCTCCATTGCTGCCAAAGAGTAAGTCCCTATTTTTAATTATCAAATATACCCTGCGCTTTGTTTCTATGTTTTTTTCATTCTGCCCTGTTGCTGCTATCTCGACATCAGCTTTCTCTTCTAGTCCTTTTCTAGAAGACTCTCTTCTAGTCTTCTCATATATCACCTATATCCTTCACCCATCCTCTACTTACCCTCTTTTTTAAAATCACAAGTTATCCCCCAAATCAATCATCTCCCATTTCCCCCCTCTCCACCTTCCTCCATACCTCCCTTTCTCTTTTTTTCCCAATATCAAGGAACCTAGAACAAGGCTAGGCAATTCTTTACAACCTGTGGACTTCAACTCTCAGAATTCCTGAGCATGGTTGGTTCAGGAATTCTGATGTTGAAGCCCATAGGTCTTAAAGGGGCCATAGCCGCCAACCCCTGACCTAGAGAAATGAATTATCCCAGAATTTCTGTATGAGATATAGTGACATGGCACAGCAGAAGTCAAAGATGCTAGAAGGGTTTACTTTGAAATGTTTCAGGCTACAATTAAAATGGAAAACAAACAGGCAACATGGGTAATTTGGAGCAATGAAGCAAACTAGATCAGTAAGACTGGTGACCATGATTGTTAAGGCTGTTGAAGGACAGATTTCTGAATGATTGAAATAATGAAGTCATCACATTTTAAATATTATTAACTGCTGTTTCAAAAATGGAAAAGAGTTTACTGGTTTCCCTCCAAAATTTAAACAATAGTGTTCTTCATCTATTGTTCCTAAATCAGAAGTTCTTTTTTTGTATTTTCTTTAAAAAGACGGTATTTCAAGGAACAATTTTATTTCAGCAGCAAAAAGGCTAGATGGCAACAAGCTATTTAAGATCAAAGCTGATCTCTAAATGAAAAAGAATAAATCTTTTGGAGGATAAATTACCTACAAACAGCAGCCACAGGCTATTTCAGGGAAAAAAGCTATTAAAACAATACAACCAGACCAGTTTCCTTGGTTTGAATATCTACTGCTATTCAAGACTGAGAAGGTGTACAAATTTCACAAATAAAAATGCAATACAAAAAGTCAAAGTTCATGCCATATATCTAGAGATGTCCATTTATTGTAATTCTACAAGGAGCTTACCAAGCCAATCATTTCAATCCTTTTGTTAAAAAATAAAATGGGAAGTTGTGGAATTCTTCATTTGCCATATCCTATTACACTGCTGTCCAAAGTGCTATAAGGTCTTGGCTTTGATCAAATAGATGTGACTTTAAACCCATATAAAATGCATAATATAAAGCTGATCTTGCACTCAGAATATTTCATTCTGATCTGCCTTTCAATTTTATGAAAATGAAAAGCAAAATAAAAATAGACTCATTGATATCAATCTCAGCTGCTTGGAAGAAAGCCCAAGGTGGTTAATGCACTTAAATAGACTATATTAGAATTTTTGTTACTGTAAGTTTTATATCCAGCCCTGGAATGATGAGTTTTAAAATGAAAACATAAAAGTCCTCATCAGAACTCAAATGTCACAACAAAGGATCCAAGTACAACCTATTGTTGCTATAGAGAATGGCAACACAAGTATACATATTTTTTTTCTAATTTTGGCTTAATAGTCTCTATATATATTAGACTTCCTTCTTCTTGTGACTAATATTTCCTCTCTGTGGTTTTCCAATAGAAAAGCTGAATTTGCACAATTAGAAAAAAATTCCACAGAATAAAATAACTTTAATTTTCTGTAACAATATATATTTCTTGAATTTTACTTTAAACTTTAAAAAAAGACAACATAATTCTTTATGTGTTAATAATAGAATTTAATGTATACTTCATCAAAGACATATTGCAACAGCATCAAATAACAATGGTTGAGGCTGCTAGAAGAGTAGGAACCAGAACTTTGTAACTCCTCCCTTAACACCCGAAGTGGTAAAAGAAGAAGGGAAAGAGGAGGAAAATCCATACTTCAGAAGGCCACTCAGCAAGAATCTACAGGCATTACAGCAGGGATAAGCAAACTGGTTCCTTCTAGATATTTTCAATTACACCTTTTATTACTTCTGATTATATTAGCTGAAGCTGATAGAACTAAAACCTAAAATATTTGGTGGGCACTAGATTACTTATGTATTATAGGAATCTACCCCATTCATCTCAAAACAACTTCAAACTATCTTTTGAAATGAAGGCCCTATGGTTAACTGAACGCCTTCATGGGTACATCACCTTGTTCACCATGTTAAGATTCTTGTCTGTTGGTCTCCCTTTCAGATTTCTTAAGTCCCAGGTACAACTGTATCTCACCAGAATTTCTTAATATGCTTTCTGATACATGGGCACCTCTTCTTTCTTCACTTCCAAGCAGTAAATATTCCCAAGGACTAGAAGAAGGTGATTGCTATGCTTATTCACAAGATGGTAAGGGGACGGTAAAGGGAATCATCTAATCCAGAGATGTTAAACTCCCAGCCCACGGGCCGGATGCATCACGTGCTGGCCATGCCCATCCCTGGTTTAGCGAAGGGGGGGGAAAGTCCCAATATGTCACGTGATGCTGCCATGATGATGTGAACTTACACCTCTGGTCTAATCTATTAGCCTTTTTAGTATAATATGCAAATTTTATGTTAAATATCTAAACCAGAATTGGCAGAAATGGCTGGATGGAATAACTCTACTGGAATATGAAGGATTTCAAATGGGGAATTTGCTGCTGGATATTTTGTGTTGTACCACCTTGTTGTTCCACCTGTATAACAAATATTGTACATCCAGACAATTCAGTTTCCTTTATATAGGGCTTCATTGATCTTAAATCAACATTTGATTCATTTGTTCATGAGATTTAGAGCTGCCTGATCCCACAATTATTCTTGCTGGCTTACATTAAAAATAAGAACAACAAAAAGAAAACAATAAAAATCCTGAGTCTGGACAAACTGGTCCATCTAACAAAAAACATCATTAATGGGGTCCCACTAACACCCTTCTCCAAGGTCTGGAACAGCAACCAAGTTTTTAAGGACTCAAAGAATACATTAGAGGAGGAACTACACAGATCTTGTCAGGTGGTGGTAGTGAGAGATGCATTTTGAATCCTATTATAGGTGAAATGATAAAACACAAATATTGATATTGATATACATCTGATATTTCTAATTCAAAAGTTGTATATAAATATATTTAATAGCTGGGACTTCTGGTTTGAGCTTCTTCGGTGACAGACCGAAACCTCATCTCTCCGAAGCTTCGATCCATGCTCGCCACTGGAGCGCCCTGAGCCAGCTGGTTTCGGGGCTAAACCACCCCGTAGAGGTGGTGAAGAGGGGGGAGACTGCCTGCAGGGTTGAGGAGAGCCACATCTCTCCTTCTCAGCTGGCCATTACTCCCTTTCCCGAAGGCGGTTGCATCAGTGGTCAGAAATGGCCACCTCAAAGAAGAACTCAACTGGAAAAGAATGTGAAGGAGGAAGATAAGAAGAGAAAGTTTTGGTTGACCGGGTTAAACTGCAAAAGCAATAATTAAGGTACCCTGGAATTTAAACTATTAAAAAAAGTAACATTGTTTCCAAAGAAGACTTTGAAGCAGCGAAGGAGAGAGAGAAGGGAAAGGATTAGGATTTTTTTCTTTCCTTCCTTATACTGACAGCTAAGAGACTTAAGCAAGAAACTGAAAAAAAATCCACTTTGACATTAATAGGCATCTAAGCTGAAAATAAAAGTCAAAGGGATAATAAAGTTTTCTGGACATTTAAAAGTTTTTACACATTGGAAAGGAGGAAAAAAAAAGAATAGAAGGGCAGGATCTGGAAAAATGGAGGAGACTGCCTGGAATTAAGGAATGGAACTGTAATTAAAAGGAACTTACAGTGAAATTTTAACAAGATTCTTCAAAGATAAATTTTAATGGAAACTTGGTAACAAAATAATAGAACCCCAGGAAGAGAAAGTGAAAAAAAGAAGCAAGTAGAAACAGCCTTGGATTATTTGGATTACTTGGTGATTTTTGGTTTTTGCATCTAGATGACTAAAATTAACTGGGTGGTTGTTTAAAAGTTTTTAAAATGTTATCACTCTTAGAAGAACTGAAAATGGAACTTAAAAAATGGAAAGAAGACGCACAAGAAGAAAGAAGTTCTTTTGGCTTCGTGTTTCAATTCTTAGAAATGGAACTATGAGAAGCAACAAGAAATGCTTGCAGAACAAGAAGATTGGGACAAAGAAGAAGCCATCTTTAATGATCAAATAATTTTAAGTGGGGGGGAAAAAGAAAAGGGGAGAAAGAGAGTGAAAGGTTTAAGATTAGAAAAAACAACCAAAAAGAAGAAGAACAATTTGAAAGATAAGTATAATATTAGAAAGCAACAGAAGAGGGGATTACAGATGAGAGAGTTAGAAGTAGAGAGACGAGGGGTAAAAAGGGGAGGGAGGAGAAGAAGAGAGGGAAGAAGGCAAGGAAAAGAAGTTGTAAAAGACAGAAACAAGAAATGGAGAAACAGGGAAAAGATATAAGGATTGTAACAATAAGTTTGTTTAGAAATAATGGGTGAAAATTTAATTGTAAAAGGGATTCTGCAAAGGTACATAAGATAGCTTTGTTATATTACAAATAGAAATATCTTTAGAAAATATGATGATGGATAAAATATTTATTGTAATGCAATGGGATGTTTGTTAATAAATAAATGAATTAAAATGATTGAGAGAATTAAAAGGGAACATTTTTAATTAGTAGTAATGATTAATAAAAATATAAGTGAGAAATATGGAAAAAAAAGAATTAACTATGGAAAGTTTATAAGTGTTCCCAAGGAAGTATGATATTCAATTGAAAAGAAATATTAAAGATGTTAAGAAGATTTTCTGTATATTAATGATAGAATTGAATTGGAATGGAATGTGTATATATATATATATATATATATATATATATATATATATATATATATATATATATATATATATATATATATATATATATATGAACATAGTGTCTATTTTAAGAATATACCAAGCAGAATTCGATTAGAAGTTATGTATTATATTGAATGCTACAATCTTAAAGCTATAAATTGAAGCTTAAATAAGAGCTTGAATGGATAAAATTAAAGGATATAAAGGGGTGTCATACTCTAATTGGTAACTACAGGGAAAAAATTGCTTAATAAGAAAACATAATGTGAAATTGTAACAGGACAGACAAAAGTACAAATATAATGATTTGAATTGAGATAATTAAAACAAAGTTGAGAAAATTAAAAGAGGGGAAAAACTATGTAGAAAATATAAAATGGTAATAAGATATGGAATAGAATATAAAAATGAGCATGAAATTGAGTTTTCTGTCTGTATGAAGAAGTGATAACCTGGGACCATGCTATTTTCAAAAAATATGTTTTATTTGTATTTTGTTTTTGTGAAAACCCAAATAAAATTTTCAAAAAATACATGTATATTTAATAGCTGAAAATGCAAATAATCTTCAAAATCCAATAATGAAAGTCAGAATACAGTGCAAAAACAGTATTAAGATTAAGTGCAACTAATTATAATATGTACTGCCACTTAGAATTGATAATGAAAATACTGAAGTGATATATTTTAGGATCAACTATCAACATGGTAGTCAAGAAATATGCCACAAACTACCAGAGTAACCATGAAAGCTCTGGAAAAGATGTGTCTATAACTAGGAAGATCAGAATCATACAGGCAATGCTTTTTCCATGATACACTATGGAAGTGAAAGCTAAATTTTGAAGAAGCAGAAAGAAGCTTTTGAAATTTGGTGTTGGAGAACGCTCCAAAGAACACCATGGATAGCCAAGAAAACAATCAAATAGATCATTGAACAGATCAATCCAGAGTTTTCACTCATTTCCAGATCAGGCCAACTCCCAAAAAACTAAGATCCTCCTTATATCCATATAAATCAAGAATGAGCTTTCCCAAATTTCTTCTGAGTACTATCTTGTTTCCCAGGATTTAAGAAATGTTTCAGCCCTCTTTGTTTACAAATGCTTTTTGCCTATTTCCCTCAAGACCATCTCCTTGATTCTCTACAGATCACAGCCTCATGGCAGTGTCATGTGAGTATTGGCACTTCTTTCCTCTTCGCTAAACCAGGCGTGGGCGTGGCTAGCATGTGACGCATCCAGTCCGCAAGCCAGGAGTGTGACAGCTCTGCTCTACAGGAACTTTGATCTCTAAATAGTTAGATTTAGAGTTTTCCCATTTCCATTACAACTCAGTAATCACCTTTCCTTGCTCCATTCTCATATACTTTTTAAACATTTCATATATTTCACAAAGGAGACTCTTCATCTTGGTCCCAACTGGCAAATTACAGTATCCCTTATAAAAATCCCATCTGTATATGTTAGAAGTCGAATTGATTTTACAAATACTGCTAGAATGCCCTCTATACAATAAATGGAGGACAGAATCATAACACCAATTGTAAAAAAAATCTTAATTGCTCCTCTGAGCAGGAGACTGTCATTTTTCTCCTTGGCAATCAAACTTCAGCTATTTCCAATAAGGTTGCTAAATTTTTAATAATTGCCATGGCTTGCATAAATAATCTGACAGTTTCCCTACTCTGTTAATTGCTTCAGGCTTTTCTGTATAAGTTTTCTTTTATTTTTTTAATGTTATATTGTTTTGATATTTTTAGTGCATATTGGTATTGATATATCATCCTCTTTTAAATGCATGTCTTAGAACATAAACAAGCGAACAAACATAAATGATGTCAGGAATGTTACAGTATTCAGAACTCCATTTTCTAAAACTGCTGGATGCAAAACACCTATACCCTGTTTGCATTAACGATGAAATTATCTCCAAAACTTTGGATTCAGAAGAGCATTAAAAACTATTATGCACCTATGACTTCTATAAATTGGTCATAAATCCAAAAATGAAGATCTGACTATTATCCTAGTCCTTGAGATAGATTGATAGCCTTTTTGCCCCCACCCCCCCACAAATACACAGATATATATTAGTCAATGATGAATAATTCATGAATTTTTGTCTTTTTGACATTGTTGAAGCCATTAGGAGTTGAATAGCCTCTAAATGTTTAAAATAAAGAAATAACGATTTTTGCCTAAAAGCTGAAGCATCAACGAAGGATCTGGGTGGACATGCCACAGAACTTTAAATACCTTGGAATGAGATTCTAATCTATAGGGTCCAGGAAAGTCACTACAAAATATATTAGGGAAGAATCTAAATCTTTGATGGTGATCAGGAGATTCTTTTTTCCCCTCTAGAAGTAGTGACTTTTATTTTAAACTTTTTGAGGCCAAATTTCTGATTCATATTTTTATATTTTATATGGGGTGTAAGTTGTGCTGGTCTTTAACAAAAATCCAATTCAAACTAAGTTTCTCAGGTCTACCCTTTCTGCTTCAAAATGCAGCTTTCAGGTTTGAGGCAGCATAGAGGAAGGAACATGTCCTTAATGGAAATATGCAACCTCTGTTGCCAAGAGAACAAGGGGAAAAACACCTTTAAAGTCCAAAATGGCCAGATAACATTCAAACGCACCTCAGATATCATTCTACAAGAAGGAAGAGGAAGTACACTACAATCAGAGTTGCAAAATTATGTTATTATAATCAATCTCAATGAAAGTAGTCTTGTGTTACAGAGTTGATTTCATGGTCTGGACTATCTAGTGGGGCTGACAGACAGAGATATTTGCTTGAAGGATAGTACTGCCGTACTGGTTGAGACTAATTTTTTCTTCATTACCACTGGCTCCAGTATTGCCTAGCTCAGGGATCCCCAAACTTGCAGTGCTGACTGAGGTATTCTGGAAGTTGAAGCTCACAAGTCTTAAAGTTGCCAAGTTTGGAAACCTCTGTTAGCAGATGACAATTCCACTATGGGCTAAATCAGGAGAAATGAAAGAATGTCTTTTATATTAACTAAAGATCATTTTTATCTTTTTCTGCTGGCTCTGATCAGGCTAAAGTATTATTTATCAACAGCTGGGGGACATAGGACATCAACCTGAAATTGGTTTCTTAACAAAATTTTAGAATACTCATTACTAGGACGACATGGAAACCTGTTAACTATCTAAGCGCATTAATTTCTTCTGGTTTAAGGAAAATTTTCTTTTTCAGCGAGACATAATGCCTTATCATTACCCTTTTTAAATAGAGTACATTTAATAAAAACTATCTGAACATTTATACCAGGGTAATTCTATAATTTTATAGAGGTTTCCACTATCCAGCATGTATTTCTTTACTACAATTTTTATACTTGTCAAATTTATTTAGTATCTGTCTTCCAGTGACTTTTAAAGGGAACAGATAAGTTTTATATAATCATCTTTAATCAAATATTAATCAAGAGATAACAAGAATAACTAAATTATTGGTTGGAGTTGGTGGTTTTTTTCTATTGTACTTTACAATTTATTTGATTCTTTTTGTTAGTTTTTATTGTTTTTTTATCTTTATTTTTGTTTTAAGTATGTTTTTTACATTTTGTAAGCCGCCTCGAGTCACCATGGGCGAATAGGCGGCAATATAAATTAATTAAATAAATAAAATGAATACAATCTGATTGCAGTGAAAAGTGAAGAGCCACTTCCTTATATATTTAGTTTATATTTATCTTTCAATGTATACAATATTTTATTACTGCACATTTTTCTAAGAGGGTTGTGACACTTGCTAATATTTTTCTGATCAGATTGTTTGATTGCATTATGTTCAAGATTGTATATAGACGATAGAACTTGTGGCTACACAATCCTAACTTTAAAGCTTCATTTATGAAAAGTTTTTCTTAAATAAGAATCTCCTGAAAAATAATTTGTTTTTAAATTCTTTAGTTATTCTTAAAAATGATACATTAATTTTTGATATTGAAGCTATTGGTTCAGGAAGGAATCATGAACTATTTACTCAAATGTAACTCTGTTTCTGAGCTGAATCTTTTCTTAGGAGAAGGTCATAATTTCAGTTCTACAACATAGCTACCTCTGCTTTAAGTACTGCAAGCAGAATCAATAATTCTTTGTCCTTGGCTTTCTCAACTTCCATTGACTGCTATTCCTTCTCTGGTAAAAAGAACACTTCATCTTAAAGAAGAGAGATAGGCAAGAGAAAATCTGAAATTTAGATTGAATGTTTCCAGTAGGCCTGTCTGCTGGGAAAAAATATACATATTACATTTTTTTTTTCAACATAACATGGGATTAGATTACTAGCCTGGTATTTTCTGAAATTATGTTCTCTGCATTATCTGAAAAATTACAGGGCACTCTCATTTTCATTATAGTTTTATTTTACCTACAAATTAATAGTTTCCAAACATGGTAATACTTTAGTCTTACATAAAATAAAAGCAAATTACAGCAAAATAATACCTTGCATTTCTGTACTGATTCCTGAAGAATCAGTATTTCCAAGAAAATGTTCCAGATGCATAAGGGACTCCTATACCGTATGAAATGAACTATCTATTTTCCCCCCTTTTCACTACAGATGCAATAAGTTTTCTCAGTATGATATCAGCAGGCTTACTGATTTTTTTTTGAGATGATCTTTAGTGTTCTCCAATAACAGATCAAATATCCAGTAAATAAAAAAGGAATAAGATTTTCCATGCACATGTATGCATACACATATACAGAGTACATACCCTGCATATGTATATACTCACCTGATATGTAAATTGCACTTCATTTGTGGATGTGCCGTGTTGTTCATTTATATTAACTTCAATTTCACCTGTTTTTTCTATTGATCCATGCCCAACTTCACATACAATTCTGTTTATAAAACCACAAAAGGACATATTTAACAGTGCATATTATCATCTAGTCTATTCTTGAACTACATGTGTACAAGAACACACAGATTTAGTTCCTAAGCGTAAAAACAAAAAATGGTCTCATTATTTTAGGGCTGTTACGATAAACAAGCAATTAGATATATCATTTATTTGAACAAGAGAAAACTGAATTTTTATGAAATTGCTGAAATCTTTCTTTAATGCTATCATTGGAAATATCAGCTGATGAAGGAAACAGGAAACAACTTGGATTGTAGCCACAAGATGATAAAAGTAGATGGCTGTTATTGTGTATCTTTAATCACACTATTAAACAATAAAATAATAATTAAAACAACTCTTACAATATATTAATAGTTATTGTATATGTCAAACTCTGTATTATATATGTTATAATTAAAGTTACTTTATTTTACATTTATGCAGTCATTTGTTTTACTTCTTTGTCAAAGTTGTCAGAAATTACTTACTTGGTAGAAACAGAGTAGAATTCTTTTCTAAACTGACATTCAGTGTTGGCTACCATTATTTCTTTGACATCTTCAGCCTTTATGCCCAAGTTAGATCCTCTTATTGTTAACAAAATTCCACCACTTAGAGGTCCATTCTTTGGTTCAATCTAAATGTACAGGAAATATTATTATTGCCACCTATATTATATAAAACAATATAATAACAAACATATATGAATTGCCATGGTAGCAGTTGAATTAGCTTAAAACAGTAGGGTCCCAAACTGACAGGAAAAACAGAAATAGATCCAGGGTACTTGGATTCCAAAAACAGTATAATTTTTTTAAAAAAGCCATTATCTTTGGCACTGTTGCCATATTTTGATTAATCTTTGTAAGCCACAGGGCACCTTCTATATCAGAAAATCCTAGTGGTTATTTCGGTGCGCTCACATTTTGTCTTCCAGATGTTGCTTACTTATTTGTTTTTATTTATTTATTAAGTTTATATGCTACCCAACGCATTGACAGGTGACCCTTATTCACTTCCAGCTCCCACGAACTAAAACAGCAATGCTGAGGAATGAAGGGATGTGGATTTGTCCATCTTCCATGGCACAGCAGAAGGCCTTTTATGAACTGTTCCCCTTCCTGAAACAAATGCTCAAACTTCTTACTATTTACCACTTTGCATTTTGATGGTAAGAAAATACAGATGAGGTTGGGAAAATTCAGAGATTATTTATTATGGGAGATGACCTACTTTGCTAACTGCTCCCAGCACTGCATGGCAAATTCATGGTGTAATAATCAGAACAATATCATGAAATTATGTGAAATTAATTTACCTGAGTAATGATTGGAGCAGGACAGGTAGTTGTAGAAGATGAGCAACGTTTTGTAAAAATACAACTATCCGTGGCTTCACACCAGACACACTGGTACTGAGGATCAGCCGCGAGACATAAGCTGCAGTCATCCCGACCATAAGAACAGCTATATAAAGTCACTACAAAAGTAATGTGCATCTGCTTAGTATCAATTTCTACTCCACAGTTCAGAGCCACACACAAAAAAAATTGTAATGGAAGCATGGATCAGGATAAGAGGCAAAGCAAAGTGATGAGGTGAAACAAAATGCAGCTCCAATTGTCTTTTTTTTTCTTATTTGTTTAGTTTCTTTTTAGATGTAGTGCGCTGTGCTTAGCCTTTAAGCCTAGGTAAGAATGACTCTTGAATGATATAGTGAGGGGACAAAAGAAGATTTGTTGCAATTTTCTACTTCTCATGCAGTGGTGGTATGCTACCGGTTTGGACCGGTTCAGCCAAACCGGCAGTAAAAAAAAGCCAACGATCAGCTAAAGAAGGAAAAAAATATATCCAGCAATCAGCTGAGAGGAAAAGATGAGAAAAGCACTGATTGGCACTGCAGGTCTCATCTGGTGTGGGAAAAGCTGCGCGCCAGCATTAGGCAAAGCACACCCACAGAACCGGTGGTAAAACAATTTGAATCCCACTACTCATGTAGTTGATTCCTGCCATTCTACTAATCTACTGATCGTTTGCTTTACAGAATTTTTTTTTTGTCAGATTGACACTTTATAGACTGACCTATGGAGATGGCTGAATCACTTTTGTATTTATCAATTCTCAAATGTTTTTTTAGTTTAGAAGCTGTGGCATGTTAAAGCTAGACTACACAGGGGTCAGGCCCAGGTTCTCTCAGACAATTTGTGGTTATGGCAGGCCAGTAGAGGTAAGGACAAGAAGAAAAAAACAAGTTTTGTCAAGAAACACCAGTACAAAAAAACAGTACAATGAATGAACAAAGCTGGAGCAAGAGGAATGGAGACTAGTTGTTTGGAGCAAATAAGGAATAAATACAAAGCAATTTATTCCATATGTTGCAAAAAAAAAATACATTCTGAAAAAGAAATATGAAATTAAAATGATAACTTAGATGTGACAAAAGACTATGGGATGGGATATTGAAAACACATAAAGCCAAAACTCTATCATTAAATATGGCGGTTTTGATTCAGATTTTTTCCTCAAATAAAATATATTTTCTTTAATTTGGCTTGTACTGACATTCCATTCTATAGAGTCTTCCTACTAGGAACACAGCCCCTACTTTTTAATTAATACAACATATTTTAGCAAAAACCCAGACAGTCCCAAACAATAAAATTAAGCTTTCCAAAATCACTTTAATGAGTATGCTAAGGTATACCTATAGTCAGAATTCAAACAGTGTAAGATAACTTTTACTCAGTATTTTGATATACCAATATAGTTTAATATATATCTCCAACATTTTACACTTCAATTTAAAGTCAAGGGAATCCAAACAGTTTTCTGGCATGCTTTGTGGTTGACAGATAAGGTCAGAAACCATGGGTAGGGGAGTACTGCAGAGCACTGAAATCCTGATAAAAAAAATGCCCTGCCACTTTTGGTTATCATGATCATAAATCACGGAAAAAGACAGAGTCTTTCTTAAGTCTATAGACCCCTTAGGTTTTGTGTTTGTGGATGGATAAAGTTAACTGAAACTGAAGGAAAGAATCTTGCAATAATACAATATTGTTGTGGGGAAAACAGCAGGAAGGAAGAGTATTAGGTATGTTCACTTATAAAGTTACTCATAAAGGTAGATAAGAATCTAATAAGTAAACAATAAATAAATTCCAGACATAAAAGAAGGGCATTGTCTTCTTATATCAGGACAGAGTTAGTAAATCCAGCATGTTAAACGGTTATATGAGTGCTGGGCATGTTTGAACATAATCTGGAAGAGGTTTTTCCACACAGTGAACACACACACACTCTTAAAAAGAGCTGCATCTTTTTCCCAGGCTTCTGCATACACCTGGAAACACAAGAATCACCAATTGTTTCAATCAGCGACATTAAAAAAATATACTAAAGTAAGAAAGGAGGTAATGACAAACCACTTCCAAAAATTCTTGCCGAAAAAACTGCACAGACACAAAAACAACAAAACTTTAAGGAGCTGACATATGTTCAGCATCTAAAAAAAGAAAAAAAAGACACATCTGCTTAAAGGAGCAGCTTTGCTCAAGCTTCTTAATGCTTTCAAATCTCATTTAAAGAATGCACAGCTGTAAGGAATGGAGTGGAGAACTAGTCCAGGAAAGTTAGAGCAACAAATAACACTAGAGTGTTCAAGCATTGGTCATCAATGGCCATCAAACTGAAATATACAACTGATTATGATGATCACATTTCTTATTTCTCCTAGGTTGCTCTTTTCTTTAGTAAATTTATATCTGGTTTCTCAGCTCAACAAGGAATATGTTGTATTCCCTCCTCCATCCCACCCACCCCCCCAGTAACAGGTAAGTTGGGCTGTGACTAGCCTAAAGTCATCACTGAATCAATGAAGGTGGACTTGCATTTTCCGATGTTAGTCCAACACTCCTTAGATTATATAATGGGCAATAGAGAAGGTTGCAAGTTACATAGGAATCAGAGAATTTGTGACAAGTCTTCCTTAAATTGTAATTGATTTTTAGTTATAATTCTTACTCTAAGATATTAGGATACAACTGTTTTCAATTTAAGCTCATGATGGTTTCACGGATACAACATCATTCTAGTTTTCTTGGCATCAATAAAGGACATTGTTTTTCATTACCTTATTCCTGAATATCTGGAGGAGCACAACCATGTTAGTTTACTATAACGAAGATTTTGGTTTGGTTCAGTGGTGGGATTCAATTTTTTTTTACTACTGGTTCTGTGTGCGTGGCTTGGTGGGCAAGGCAGGGGAAGGTTACTGTAAAATCTCCAGTCAGAGGTGGTATTTGCCTGTTCTCCGAACTACTCAAAATTTCTGCTACCGGTTCTCTAGAACTGATCAGAATTTGCTGAATACCACGTCTGCTTTGGTAGTTCCTTTTCACACTAACAAATTTTCTTAAAAAGCACAAGCTTTCAGAAACTTCCATAAACCATTATGCCCTTTCATAAAATTTGTTAATATGATAAAGTACTATCAGAGACCTTCTGATTTTTTTCCCTGAGTAAGTTTTGAGCACCCTGTCACTGGTTCATTAATTTATATGAACAGGATCCACTGGGTCATTAAAATCTATGAAAAGGCAAGTTAACTGTATGATTAATAGTCAGATTTGACAATAAAACGGTATCTATAATGTCTTAGGTTTGATTCTGAATTCCTAAGATAGAAAAGTATAAGTATGGACTTTACTCTGATGGAAGGCATACGCTTTTAATGGAAATCATTTGGGTTTTTTTATTTCAGCTTCTGAATTGGATATGTACATAAAATCATTTGAAGGGAACATGGACAGAAGTCATGACAGAGGCTGAAAGAATTCCATTTCAAAAATCTGTATTTCAGAAATCTATCTGCAAATCCTCCATATCTAACCAACCGATTCAAAATATACTTCATCTGGGTATGCAGAAATGAGAATGACTCCTGTGTCGGCAAAAGCCAGCCTTCAAACCATCTCCAAATTAGACTTGTAATATACTGAATGTCCTCACAGCTATATATAATACAGATACAGAGCTCAAAATGTTAATAAGTTTTGTTGCTGATCAGCTCATTAAAAGTATCAGCAGCAAGCCTGACATTAGATTCTAGCTCTCATCCATCCTTTTTAGATTCTAGCTGGGAGACCACTGATAAAACAGGACAAAGGATAAAAAGGGCTATATTGAATTTAACATTGTTCAAGGTCTCCAGTGGCTATTAAAAAGTATTAGATACCAATGTTACTTCCTTTAGTTAAAATAGGCAATTGAAAGAAAGGAATTCATTTACAGTTGGAAATGCAATAATTGCTTCTCTTCTGAATAAGTATTAGTCTTGAGAACTGGGCAATATAGAAATATGAATAAAGATAAATAAATAGCCAAAGTGATTGATTTAATGATTACATTCAGCTACTAAGTTTAATAATATATACATATCCACGAAAATGGATTGTGATGATACAAAAAATGTTTCCCACTTTGTTTCTCATTTCCTTTTATACTTTCTCTAAGCTTCACAAATTATTTCAGATAGATGGCATTCTGTTTTTTAAAAAGATAAAGCAGAAGCATATACAGAAATCAGAATTTCTAAAATATTTTTTAGGGATTATAACACAGCATTTACTAAACTGAAAGGGACTTAACTGATAGGCTTAGATGCATATAGTTTAGGAACTGAGTCTTATTCTTTGCAATTATTATTGGATGATTTTTTTTTTTCCTGAGCATGGTCAACAAAAAAGATAGCTACATAAGGACAGAATATTCTTATCAATATGGTAAGTAGTAAGCAATATCTGAATTGCCAACCTAGAACTGAAGAGAAAATTCCTAACGGTGAGAATAATTAACCAGTGGAACAAATTGCCTTTGGGAATTGTGGATGTACAACACTGGAGGCTTTTAGGGAGAGATTGGACTACCACCTATCAGAAATAGTACAGGTCTCCGGTGAGAAGAGTGGGTTGGACGAGATGACTTCCAAAGTCTCTTCCAACTCTGTTACCATGACTGAATCATGGGTAGCATTGATTGTGTGGTGAGGTGGACTTGATTTTTTCCCGTTCCATTTTATATTCTTTTTTAGAGTTTAAGAACTGTAAAGTAAACCACTTCAATCATCAGCCTTATTCTCCTAAAGAAACCCAAATAACCCCCAATAGCCATTGATTTAATGCCATTTTCCGAGTTGGGGAAGATTAAGGATAGACTTAATCCCTGCTCCAATGTCCATTTTTAATTTTGGGGGGAAAAAAAAAGGAAAAGAAAGAAATGCATTGCTGAAATTCATCTATTTTGCTGCTGAATATCATGCAGCCTATACCTGCGTGATATTTTATCTAATTTTCCTGGGAATGCTTAGTAAAACATACACTATGTGTTTTTTTTCAGGTGGATACATTCCATCAATGGTTCATTTATCTTGAGAAATAGTAAGATGTAGTCTGTTTGGGTTGAGAGAATATTAATGCTTTTAAAAAAAGAATATATTTATAGAAAAATTGTTACAATCATTAAAAGAGATTATTGTTGTTTGTAATTATAGTTAGAGATTGTAAGATTTATTATGAATATGGACATATCAGACACACAACTCAAGCAAAAGGATTACTAAAATGGCTTTGAAAGGTTATGGTTTGATTCTGTCAAGTTTAATTACTCATTGTAATCGACCATCTTGCCCAGCCATGAACTTTACCGGTTGGATTTATGGTTTCAAAAAAACACTTCTAGATTGTAATCAGAAATATCCTCATGCATACTGATCTAAAGTTTTAAAAAGCAGTGGTAACAGTACCACAAAGAAAAAAAAAATCTTGATTTATTGTTTATAGAGTGGAATGCCTGAAATGAGGAAAGAAAATGTGGCCTTTCATACACAGAATTACCGTATTTCCCCATGTATAAGCCACCCCTTTTTTCCAAAATTTTCAAGCCCAAAAAGTAGGGGGGTGGCATATACAAAGCAGGTACACTTTTTATACGTGAAAAATGCATAAAATAATAAAGTAGGAATAAACTGGTTTTCCAGCAGTATGCTATACTTTTTTGTAAAAATTGTACGTGATGATACGATTACGAGTGTGAGTACGCGATAGAAATGCATACGCTAGGCATCGGCCTGAATGCTTCGTTCCTACTCTCGTTCCGATGTGTAGATTGCTAGCGTCGCCCGCACCGCTTTAGCGTCATGACCGAAGTTGTAGATCTAGGCGTCGAATTTTGTTTCTTTGTAAATTTTCTTTCTTCATAACTTGTTTCTCTAATAAAATATTTTTTTCAAAACTTCACAGTCCAAAAATTGGGGGGGTGGCTTATACAAAGGGGGTGCTTATACATGGGGAAATACGGTAGTTTCATTAGCAACTTGGGGCTAGTCTAGACTCAGATATTAGGATTTGGAAGAAATTAGATGATTCTCCATAAAACTGCAGAAACTATTAGCCTTTTTTTTAATTTTCTCACCCTACTTGCAAATGGTATGAGAAAGTTTAACAACTGCTTTAATCTCCTCTTGATATATAAGATTAATTGCAGGTAGCTGTCAACTTGCAACCACATTTGAGGCTAAAATTTCTGTTTCAGTTGTTAAGTGTGAAAAACTGCCATAAGTCCCTTTTTCAGTAATGTTGTAACTTTGAACAGTCGCTAAATGAACTGTTTTAAGTTGAAGATTACCTGTATAGTAATTCTGACCTACCCTTATTTTCAATTTACATGACTAATTGTTAATCCTTTTGATAAGTATACATTCATTGTTTAAACAATGGACAACTCTGAAAAGATTTGACCTTAGAGACATTTTTGGTTGCTGGATACTTACCAATTAACTTGCTATCAATGTTATCATTATCTGTTTTAATGAATAAACTCAGTGGTAGAGTTTCATTTTCAATATTGGTAATCTGAAAATAAAAATAATAATAATAATTGCAAAAAGCAGGTTTACTTGGAACAGCTTACATCCTGGGATGATATTTTCAATATCATTATTCAACAGTATTTGCTTGTGCCAGGTATGTGGGAAGGACTCAATAAGTGGACAAAAATGCCAAGTCCAGTCTAAATGACTGTGCAACCAAACCATAATAATAATAATAATAATAGTAATAGTAATAGACCCCTTGGATGCAATTCCAAAGCTGGAGCACCACTTGAACACTATTGGCACTGACAAAATCACTATCAGTTAATTGCAAAAGGCAATTTGTACTTGGACAGTTGTGATGGAATGTGCACCTGGAGAAACAGAGAGAAGAGTTTTGGCGGCACAGAGCTTTCCCATAGAGGGGGGGAATACTCAGGAAATACCTTGTAGTTTAGAAGTTTATATAACTTTAGTTTGACAAGATTCTGCCCATTAAAATTACTCGGGATAGACCTTGTATTTTAGAAAGTTATAACTTTAGTTTGGCAAGAATCTGTCCATCACGCATAGGATTTAGATTGCACTCAATTGGATTTCACTATATTGTCTTTGGGCTTGGACCTGATAACAGCTTATTATTATGTGATGATACCTTTAATATCATCTTTAACAACATCATCTTCCTATCCTAGGTCCTTGGGAAGGACTCAATGGGTAGATAAAAATGCCAAATCCAGTCTAAATATCTGGCTGATATCACCATCAATTTCATTTAAAAATTATCCAATGTTTTTGGCTGCATATCTAAAACCAAATGTCTTACTACTACTGCAATACTAGTTACCTAAGTAGATACATTCATAGTTATATTTTTCCAACACACACAAAAAAGAACTATGCCAGAGGAAGCGAATAAATGCATCAGAAAATTTTACTCTGCTTTGGGAATACAGAAGAGCTATTTTAGAATCAGATTGAAATATTTATGTAGTCTCCCAACTATCTCTGGACTTTGCTACTTTCATTCATCAGGAACTAATATTGAGAAATATACTGCCTGTGGATGGTATATGTAGTCATCATGGCTAGAAAGTATAGCTTTCACCTATACCAACATTCTCTGGTCCTTTAAGTTACCCATTTTCTGGTAGTGTATCTGTAAATTAACCATGAATTATATGAAAATAGTACTTTTATATTTCTTGACTCACATTTATTTTACTTACTAACTCTAGTACCATATGAAGTGGAAGCAAAGTGCTTAGTCAGCTATGCTATAAAAGAAAAATATCCATAAGTATATTTATTTTGTTTCAGAAATGTTTCAAAGAACTAAGAAAAATATGAATAAAGCAGACAAAAATATACTTTACATTCTAAAAGTATCTGCCATTACTATAAATCTTCTTCCCATTAAAAAAAGCTCATGGGATGAGAGTTTCCAGAACCATCTGTTCCGTCATATGTACAACTATCATAAGTGCATTTTATCCAACAGAGAACATTTGAATGACATCAAAAACTGAGTTTATAATTTATCTTAGATAGGTCTTCAAAACCAAAGCTCCTCTACTTTCTTACCTCCATTGCATATGATATATGTTATATGACAGATGACAGATTTCCTGCCACATGAGATCAAAAGGAACATTCATAAATAGTCTGTTTATGAACACACCAACAGGAAATCAATGCCATTTTCTCTTCACACAAAAATACTGTCAACAGTTCTCTGAACATGGCCAATAATATACCAATTATAGGTGACAGGTGAAAAATAGGACTTTCCCAATATTACATGAAATCAACTTCATTGTGAATCTACTCCCCTCTTAATCAACCTAACTATGGGTACACTCCCATTTAGGAAAGACATGATTAATTATTCTGTAACAATGCAAAGAGAGAAAAAGAGAAAGAAACAACAAATTGTTCTTTAAAAAGAGAATATTTACCTCTGGGCTTTCAAAGAAATATTTTCCATCTTCTGTTTCTTCCACTGTTGTCTCAAATTCAAACTGATTATTTCCAATTTTGAAAGTTCTATCCTGTGAAAAGAAATATTTGACTTGTAATATTTATTTCATCATTAAATGAAAAGAGTTTTATTGAGCAATATAAATTCCACTTCTGGAGTAGGAAAAAAAAACTACATTTATGACCAATACTATGTGTGGGAAAAGGAGTACACAGATTTAGCTGACTTTCCAAAAGTTCATGAAATTTGCATATAACTAAAATGTACACTTAGTACAATCTAAACAATAGCTTGTTGCAGTGATGAAGTCTGTGTCCAAATCATTTATATGCTTGTTCTGCCTATTGAACCAGTTCTAATTGTGGATGGGAAATTTTAAAGCTTCTGGTCTATTGCAGTATTTTGCCTTTATAATAAATACTTATATTTGGTATAAAGTGTCATGCCCCTGGTGGAGACTGACTCTGAGGAAGAGGAGGAACAGCCAACAGGGAGTGGGAGTGTGGCTCCAGAGGTGGTGGAAGAGGCTGGGGAAGGGCAGAGGCCGGCTGAGCAGGCAAAGGAGGATCCAGGCCCATCCCCTATCCATCCTAGGGCACGCAGAGAGGAGAGGATCAGGGAAAAATGAAGTCTACTCAGGAGGAGATTACCATGATTCTCCTTGTGGCTTGCAGCCGGGAGCTATGTACATAAGTTTGTAACTGCGTAGTCAGAATTGCTGGGGTCAAAGTTTAATGTTTCCTGTGACAGAGGTTTATCTTTGTTGGCATTCTTCCCATGGACTCTCCCTATTATCTTCTTGGAGTGTATGATTAGTTATCTTGGCTTGCTTCGGAATTCTCATCAATGCGGTTTGTTTTGGTTTTCTTTTTGCCTCATTATTTACTTTTGTGACTTTAAACTGTGCCTAATAAAACAGTGAAGTTAAGTTGAAGGCATTACCGGACTTTAATGTATGTTTTGGGTTTTGGGTTATTTTGAGAGACTACGGGTCACCACATAGAGAAGTCCTAGTGGCGCAGTGGTTAGAATACAGTATTGCAGGCTAAATCTGCTACAGTCGGTAGTTCAATCCTGATCTGCTCAAGATTGACTCAACCTTCCCTCCTTCTGAAGTCAGTAAAATAAGGACCCAGGTTGCTGGGGGAAATACGCTGACTCTGTAAACTGCTTAGAGAGGGCTGTAAACTACTATGAAGTGGTATATAAGTGTTATTGCTATATTTGACAAAGATCCTTGTGATGAAAAATAATGTATTCTCTAAAATAGGCCGTTGTCAAGTCTGCTCTAACAATCTGCAAAGTGCGCCAAACATGTTTTCTTCATAGCCGTTAAAAATATACTTTATTGTTTATACTAGATACCATAAATGTTTATGATAACTTTAAAGTTTTACCCCATTAAACTCATTTTGAATCATCCAAAGTATAAGTACGAAGGAAATTACACAAGACTGGCTAGGGGAAGATGCTATGAAATATTAAAATTTTATTAGCATTAAAGCAGACAGGTCTGTGTTCGATACATTAAAAAAAATGACTTCCTCTTTTATTTATTTAGTGTCACAATTGTGTGCAGATTAAAATGTTTTTTTACTGACAGCCTTTTAATTCCTTAACTAAACAAAGAGGAACATAATCAAAGTCAGACATGATATCTATGATAGTATTCTGGTTCTCCTCCAGGCATTATATGATAAAAGCTCATAGAAAACAGATAACAGTATGTATTATAATCTTTGCTTTCCTACATATAAATATAAAACATATACATAGACAGCCAGTTTAGTCTATTGATTAAGGCAGAGGTCTCCAAACTTGGCAACTTTAAGACGTGTGGACTTCAACTTTCAGAATTCTCCAGCCAGTTGAAGTCCACACGTTTTAAAGTTGCCAAGTTTGGGGACCCCTGGATTAAGGCATCAGGCTAGAAACTGGGAGTCTGTGAGTTCTTATCCTGCCTTGGGCACAAAGCCAACTGGGTGACTTGGGTGAGTGATTTTTCTCTTTGCCTTAGTAAGGAAGTGGACCCATTCTAAAAAACCTTGAGAAGAAAACTGCAGAGGCTTGTCCCAGCAGTCTCTATAAATGAAACATGATTGAATGAAAATATCCATCCTGAGAACAAGCTGAGTACACATTTAGAAATCAGAGTGAGTGTTTTCTCACCTCCTGAATGTACAAAAGACACCTGATAGGGTAGAGTAGAATTTTCTGTAGCAAGCATTTTCCAAACACAAATTTGCTACGTGGAAGATGCTACTCTATTTCTTTTGCTAATGTACTATAAATTAAGTTATCTCTTCCTTTATTAAGACCTCTTGTGGAAATCATCAAGAATATCCTTTATCTCATCTTGATCTTAATTTGATATAGCCTGTTACATCAGTAAATTGAGGACCTTTTGAGTATAAGAATGGCTGGACTGAAATATTAACTGTTAGAATATGTTGAGGATAGTCTCTTTGATAGTGATATATTTTATATATATATTTGTTAATTTGTGAAATTATGTATAGAACATGAGTGTCATGTACGTCCTATAGGATGTGATGCCCATTACTGATCAATCAGCAATAATTGAGGCCTCAATTGTTGCTTGAATTCTTTCAATTTTTAAAAAAGAAGTTATGGCTCTAAATGTTTCTTTCTAAAGATCAAAATCAGCATTAATAGAAGGTTAAACATCTCGATTCATAGAAAAAACACGTTTTGTACAAATAAAAGTAACTTTTAAAATCAATACACTAGTGATATCTAAACACAATATTCATATGTGCACATGAACACACATTGGTTGGGTTCATTCAAGATGCCAACAAAATTTGGCTTACATTACATGCTCAAAAAGTTACATCTAACCAAGCTTATCATGTTATGTGAATACAACTACTAGCTGTTTAAATGGTCTTGTTGAGAGTGAACCATAATTTAAGCCACTGAGCATTAAGAGCTGTGGGTAAGGAGAGATGCTGTAAATACATTTAGATGATAACTGTTTCTTATTTATTAGGAAGCTTGAAAATCTTTAGAGACATTTGAGCCATTCTTGGGGCTTGTAAGTACATTTCCAGGAAACTCCTAATTATAATACGTGCAAACCGAATGACTTTTTAGTTTACAAAGAAAGATCTGAAGATTAACAATAAAAACAAAACAGTTACATACATTATAATGTAATGCAAATTAATAATACTATGAAAATTTGACTACTGAAAGAGGGATATATATATAAATAAATTCAAATAATTTTAAATAAGATAATGAAGCCACAAGGATAAAAACTTGATCTAATCTAAAATTTAACAAAAACTTGGGATTCTGAACAGATGGGTTCAAGACTGATAGAATTCCACCCCCTTTTTTCCCCCAGGAAAATTCCATAAGTTCAAAGATCTTTGGTAAAGGGTTTTAAAGATCAATTGCCTTTATTTACATTCACACAGACATAGCCTAATTGCAGAACATAAATAGTAAGGAAAATGACTTTGATGGAGATATACATAAGCTCTTATCAAGGCAAAAGAACTTAAAAACATTTTTGAAGTCCAGAATGTCCGGATAATGTTTGGAAGAGATGCAGTAATCCACTGAACAATAATCAGAATAGACACAACACAACCAGATATGCAAGTTTCTATAATTATAGCCAAACTCAATAAAAGTATGTCCTATCTTCTTGTGGAGTTGATTTAATGGTTTGGTCCACCTACTATAAGAGGGCTACCACAGAATTACTAGTCAGGTACAAAGGAAAGTTTGATGACTATGAACATTCTGTTTTTCATTTAGCAGAACATGCATAAATACTAATGAGGACTTTTCCTCTGAACAGGTAATTGTGGATCAAAATGTGGCAAGATCACAAATACTTCCCAACTTGTAAAACTTAAAGGATTATGTTCTATGTAATGGTTACTTGA
This sequence comes from Pseudonaja textilis, assembly GCF_049901715.1. Taxonomy (NCBI): domain Eukaryota; kingdom Metazoa; phylum Chordata; class Lepidosauria; order Squamata; family Elapidae; genus Pseudonaja; species Pseudonaja textilis. The sequence continues at coordinate 10,240,840 of NC_141994.1, read as the reverse complement.
ACTTCAAGTATTGTTGATGTCACATCAACAGTTCTTGCCATTTTACCAAACACCAAGTAAAATAATCATATTTATTGATTATTGATTAACTGCTTTCCACATAATTATGAGTAGCAGACATGATTATTCTCCACAATCCTCCAAAATTCTCTTTAGGATATAAAATAGGCTAAGAATTAAAATCATCTACTAAACTTTACATGCAAATGGAGTGTTCTATAGGCATAGGGCTGTGTAGTCAAAATATTTTATGCTGATGCTAAATACGCTGCCTTTCACACAAGCTACAAGTAAAAGCAAATTGTTTTTACCAACGTTCTTCTGAGCATCAGCTACTTCAAGAATATGTATGAGCATTAAGCACTTTTGTTTGGAAGCAAACAAAAGTGCAACATTCTACAGAATCAGTGGATGAGGAGCAAGTTGAAGAAAGAGAAGAATTACAATTGTTGGGGAATTCATAATGTTGGTCATGATTGTGTATCTGAGTAACTCTCCCCCATTATTGTTTTATGACAATTTTTCCTATCCTGATGAAGTGAACTTAAACAAAAAGGGGGAAAAAAGAGAACAAGAGGACAAGCGAGGTGGATAGTCTCAATTACAGTAGCAATGAATCCATCATTGGAAGAGATGAAGGACCAGCTTAGGGATAGATCTTCATGGAGAAATTCTTTCTGTGTGGTTGCTAAGAGTGGACAATGACTTGATTAAGGCAGTCATCATCATCATCATCATCAAATGAGACTATTCTTTGAAAGAATCTTATAAGAAAACAAATAAAAGGAAAATCTTAACAGCAAGAGCTAAATTTGAGATCCAATCTATGAAATAAGCAGGCATCTAAATAAAAGAGTATATTTGTTCATTACACTGTTATCTCTGGTAGAATTAATACTGAAATTAAACCAAAAAAATTCAAGAGCATCCATTTTTTGAGTGGTTTCCTCATATATCCTTCAGTGTAGATAATATGCACTGAGGACTATTACTATACCTTATTCCTCAATATTAACCAAAGTATTACAATGATAAATACTGTGGAGAAATAAACACCAGTGCTCAGGACATGTCCATTCATAAAAAACACAGTTCATTTAAAAATGATTTACCATGTGTTTACCATTGTTTGCATCATCCTAAAGCATGGAAGTGAATTTTAACCATATCTGCAGACAAGATCAATTTCTAATGAATCACTGATCTCTAATACAGTGATAAAATTTCCATGCTTATAGAAGTATTCATTAACATGCAAAGCAGCTCTCTCTATGAATCCCTATAGATAGATGTACAGGTTCATCTACTGATGAAATTCAGAGAAACCCCACAGCGCTACACCACACTGGAACTTTTGACTGTGGTGATATATAACTTTCATCTAGTAAAGATATTTTTAAATTATCCATCAAAACAAGCTTTAAAAATTACATGCTAAATTATGTATCCTTTCCATTCTAAAAGGCTCCTCATAACATATGATATTTAATTTTTAAACAAGGGAATTAACAAACTATCAGGTTTTATAACTTAAGTACATATTAGCATTTATTTAATTTTACCTGATAATTATATAGATTCTTTCCTTCAAAATAAACTTTTGTTGAGACCTCCATTGGTATTATTTCAGGACTAGGATTTAGAAAGTGTGGACATTCTTCTTCCTGGAGGGCAAACATTTCATATATATTAGTACAGAAATTTTATATATCAGAATCTGCTTTGGCTAATGATTTGACTACAAACATACAAATGTATATGCCAGAATGTCTGAACTACTCCTCAACACTTGAAAACTTTCCATCCTTTCAAGTAAACTATGAAACAGAACGGACGGCAAACACAATTATTTAAGCACACAATTATAACTCAGATATCTATGTCATATTCATGTAGCCCCTGCCACTTGAATGATGGGGATTTTAGAGCAGATCGGTATCTTTTTGCTATGAAACATAACTCAACTCTGACTTTGGCTCTCTGCAATGCAATTAGACAGCTTTCACAATATAGTTACCTTATAGTGTTTATACCCCTGCTGTATTGCCTGATATACTATCAATCTGATTTATTAGCTGATTGCTATCATAAATATTACCTGCAGAACTTCTAAATTTTATTCCTTTATATGCTCACTGGGCTGTGAAATATTACTATGAGGTTCTTTTAATACAGTTCTGTACAGCAGTTATATTTTATTTGAATTTTAAGTTTGTTGACCATACTAAGCATTATCTCATTTTATCATAACCATGTTCAGCCAAAGTCTTGAATAAATTCCGTCTTTACCATATTCTGTTTAATGACATCCTGCTCTACAGAAGCATCTTCACAGACATGATTCTTCCAGTCCCATTGGCAATTCCATCTACTGCTTGCACAGGAATAACACCTACATGAATAAATAAGAAATGCTTTCAGTTTGCCTACTCTTTGGCTCCTTTTTAATAATAACTTACCATGTCATTTTGTATATTAATAAAAATCCAAAGTCTTGCAGTCTTTCAGAGACAAAAACATCATTTGGAGGATAGAAAATATTCATTACCGCCTGAGTGCATGCATGCCTCTTTAAACCAGCTGTATCTTTAAACCCACAGCTGAAATATGATCCTGGGAAAATACTAACTAGTTTATGGAGATGAAAACAGGACCATTGCAGGCATTCTCATATGCAGCAAATCACATTTTTACTTTACATCACAAATACAAAATTGCTGGTTGATAGCCCAAGAGTTCAAGAAGGGTATCTCCCCAAACTTCCAGATACACATATACATGTTCTGATATAAGGACTTAAGAAACAACTAATGGTGTCACAAAGGTCATCAAGATAATTATTTATATTTTTCTCAGTTATTTAACTTACAAAGCAAAAGAAATAATTGAGACTCATCTTAGATGCTTGAGTAGTAAAGGTCAGACTAAAAATGCTTCAAGGAAAGCAAGTGGGGTCTTTCTCCCAGTATGTACCGTATTTCCCCATGTATAAGCACCCCCTTTGTATAAGCCACCCCCCCAATTTTTGGACTGTGAAGTTTTGAAAATTTTGGAAAAAAGGGGTGGCTTATACATGGGGAAATAGGGTAAACACTTTTGTTTCTACTCAAGATACAGGCGGTCTCAGCTATATGGAAAGTTAAGGTATAGTTTGCATCACTTTGCTGTTACTTCGCAGAAAAATTTTCTTCTTTGAACAACATGACAACGAAATCAAAAGAATTAATTATTATAATATTTGAGTGCAAATAGCATGGGAAGGGGGAGTATAATGAAGTTTAGCAGCCAAATACTTACGGCTCATTTTCAATACGATTTATAGCTTCTCCACAATCATAAAAAGGGTATGTACCCGATGCAAAAAATATATTGTCTCCAAAGGTTAGATTTACCAGAATCAGGACAGAGTCTACAAAAAAAATTAAACATTAATTTGATTGAAGATGCTTTATAATTTATACAGCTTGGTTCATTTTAAGGTCTACTCCAATAATATAGCCTACTGAAGCATTTATTGAACTTGTGAAATTAGGACATGAATACTTGGCTCTTTCTTAATAGCATATAAAATTAAACCTGATGACATTAGGTATGTTAATATATATTAGAATCCCAAGCTTTAACAATGCACAAATGTTTTTTTTCCCTCAGAATGGTAAACTTCTTATTATTGAAAAATGCAAAAGGAGAATAGCAATTACAGTAGCACTTAGACTTATACACTGCTTCATAGTGCTTTACACTACTCTGAACAGTTTACAATATTAGCATATTGTCCCCAATAATTTGGATCCTCACTATACCAACCTCAGAAGGATGCAAGGCTGAGTCAACTTTTAGCCCCGTGAACTCTAGACTGTGGGAAGTTAGCCTGCAATATACCACCAGAGAAACACCATGGATAGAAAGCAAAATGTATGAATAAATCTATTAATGAAAAAATGTTTGTTGTAGATTCTTAATTATGTTAATGCTTCAAAAATGATTAGGCAGAAGTGTATGGATCTTGTGTAAGTATAGCATCTGTTTGCTTTTTATTAAGGCACATTAACTTATTTCAGATTTCTGTACAAGCCTGTGAAAAGTCAATGTGACTTTAAAAAAAATCTGTATCATTTTATCAAGTTTATATGGAAATTAAGGATGCTTTTAAAGAATAGCAAAAGTACTTTGCTTGTATTTAAATTTCTGTTGAATTTCTAAAGAGGATACAATCCTATTTGTTTTTAATAAGATACATGAATTTTTTTAAAAAAGCATACTACATACACACAAAGATTGTATACAGAAAGTATATGTTGCTCAAGTCATTTATGAATAAAACATGTTTCTCAAATAGCAAATATGTTCTGAAAATAGTAATTTAAGACAAGAATGTTGGAAAGACACTAATATATTACACATATTTCCTCTATTAATACATTAGTAATCTGAATTATTATAGAATTAAGAATGAAGATCTATAGAAATTGAAGCTTTCTCAATGAGACTCCTAGTTCTTCCTCTTATGGAAATCATTAAATCCTCTGACAAGCTATTTCACAAGCTATTGAGCAACTTCAAACTGCTTTCTCTAACAGCTTGTGGAAAGAGTGGTGACAGCTTAGATTTAAGCTCACTTCATGAAAAATTCCAGTGAAAATTGTTGGATGTTTTTCACTTTAGGCCATACTTTCAGAGGTCAACTGGAAACTGAATATATATTTTAAAGACGTCAGTTAATTCAGAGCTGTCACTTTCAAAACAAATTTATCATTTGCATTGATCAAATCTTTTCAGGAGAAATGAATGCAACTAGAAGCATTTCTTACATTCCCCAAGAAGCCACTAATTCTTACATTACCCCCAGGAAACTACTTCTAACAATCTGCAAGAAATGGCTTTATATAAGAAGGCATGCACTATTAACTTTCTAGAAAAATGCGCAAACAGAAATTCTCTTATGTTCAATATTTATGAAGCAGCCACTGTCTGTTCTCCCAAAGTATAGTCTACAGTGAAAAATAACCTAAGATGCATTTTTCTTTGGGACAAATAGTGTCCCAAAGGAACACTATGGAAATTATGGCAGACAATTATATATCATTTGCCACCCATAATAGAAATGGCATCTAAGTCAACTATTAACTTTGGCTTTAGTCAACCAATGGCATATGATATGGATTTTAAGGCACTTTTTCAACCTGCTGTCCTGGATAGATCCTGGAATGCAAATTTGAGAAGATCGGATAGTATAATCTTTGTGTTTACTGTTTGTGAATTTATTTATTATATTTATAAATTTCCCCAGTCAATGAGGATTCTGGGCAGCAGATAACACAACCAGTATACCCAGAATGAAATAGGAATTTCAACTGTATAAATTAACAATAAAATATAAATACAAAGTGATGACCAGGACAAACTAGGGGCCAAATGCCCATTAAAGTTTGAACTTGTATCTTAAATAAAAGGATGTAGGAAGTCACCCTCATTTTTAGATATGGGGTATTTCAAAGAATAGTTGATACCACTGAGAAGGCCTAGCACCGGATCCACAGCCTATGAACTGCATGAAACGGGGAGGGAAAGGTTCAGCAGTTCTTTTCTACAAGATGAATTGGATGGATAGATTCTAACTTGACATATTGTCTGATATAATTCAATGCTTTAAAAGTGGATGAATAGCACTTTGAAAAAGTCATCCAGCTATATTTATATTCTAATGGTTGTCTTATCAGGAGTCTTGTCAATGAAATTTTGAACCAGACAGTTTATAAATCATCTACAAGGGTAGTGTTAGGAATGTAAGTAACCTAACAGCTATTTAGGATGGAAATATATAAACCAGGATAGACATTTAATACTGTATTTTTAAGAAAATCCTAAAAGTTGTAATTGGGTGTGGTTTCTCAAATGGCCATAAGATGGAGCCAGAAACCTGGGTTGTTTTAGTCTTAGTCTCAGAAGAGTCTCAGTGTCTAAGTGAGTCTCTATTTTCCTTCTGTTGGAGAGTATTTCCGTTCCTCCATTTTTCCTAATTGACTGCTATTTTTGGATTTGATGTTAAGTCTGATACTGAACTGTTTTTGACACTGGACTTTGGCATATGGATTATCCCTGGATTGAAAACTGACTGATTTACCTGTGAATGACTTTGGACTGTGTTTGAACTTTGTTTAAACGTTTCTGGAAGTAAAAACCTACATTTACTATACAGTGTATCTGTGTGATGTGTGTGTATTATTCAAATACTACTCTCAATACATCTCCCTGTATGCACTAATTCTCCTAACGGGGAATTACCTCAACAGGTAGCCTGACGTAGAGAGTATTTTACAACCTTACTATGTGGTGAACTGAACATGAGTCACCATTGCTAGGGCATCTTTTTTCAGCGTAAGAGACACAATCAATGCAGCAGCTGAGACTGAACAAAGGCCTTCCTAGCCATTTCTTTCACTTGCTATTTCATGAGTGCTGAAAGAACTCATGAATAGTCAAGAATCATGAGTGCTGTAAGATCCCCAGGTTATGCATCCTCTGGGAGGAGCACTATCTTATAAAGAGTAACTACTGTATTGATGGTTTTTTTTAAAAAGATACCCTGATGTTTACTGACATCAATTCAACTGTAACAGGCTTTAGTCTAAATGAAATTGGTTGCCTATTTAGAAGTTCATCCTTCACCTTTTAGCTTTTTCGTAATACTTAATGTATGCATAAGGGAAGCAAAATATGCCTGGAATGCATGAATCAGAATGAACAGACAAGTCGCTATTAATATTTCTAAGAAGAAAAATGTTGAAGATACCATTCTTAGGCTAATGCCAAGAAAAATGAATCACAGAAAAAAAACCACACAACATTTGTAGTTTCAAGCAGATGTTAAAATAGTACCTTCACACTTTGTATGTGAGCTTTAAACATGGGGGCTCAGCTGTATCTTTACCTTGGCCTTTGGTTGTTGGAGGAATTTGATTTGGAGGTTGGCAGATAACAGCATCACCTTGTTTCTCTGCTTGCTGCCTCATTTCACCAAACTGACACCAAAGCTGGTCATCTTCATTTAAGTCTGGCAAAGGGCTTATAGTAAATTCTACCTGGAATTGTAAGAACAAACAATATTTAAAAACAATACAGATTCTAACAGAGCAACAAAGAAGTGCAGCAGTAAAACTCTGTACAAAAATAAAGTCCAACTGATCAATGCATAAAGTTAATGTAACAATAGTGGCATTTTAATGGATTACTCTAAACTGTAGCCTTATTAATTTTGGAAAGCAGTCACATGTTTTATGTACATAAGGTTAAAGATTCAATGTTTGGCACTGAACAAATTTTGAAAAATTTGGGGCAAAGATCTCAGTAAAAGATCCCTTGCTTGTTGAAGTAGATATTGTTAAGATCACAGATAGATAATTATGGCTCTCTTGATATTACTGGATTCCAGTAACTATCACACAGACCAATGGATGGTAGGAATAATTCCAATAACTTTCTAGACCAATGATCCATTGCTTATATAATTCATCTTCAAGGTATCTTCATATATTTAGTTAGCCATTTCCAAGGAGAGTACTTCAGCAAGGACTCATAAAATGACTATAAAATGAGACTTTATATTATTTTAAGAAGCCCGATGTACTGATAAATTTTGCACTTTTTATATTGGAATTTTTTTTCTAATTTTAAGAATAATACTTTTTGATGATTTTATGGAAGCCAAACCAAGCTTTAATCGATCTCACCCATTCTTTCTTGTGCTGTCATCATATTACAGAATACAGTATGCTGACATGTACTTTGATAAATCTTAGGAACTACCTTATTGTTGTTGTAAAAAGAACAGGGTGGTCCCTGCAGAACATAATTTGAATCAGTCTGCATTAATTTCCACTTTTTCTTTTTAAATTTCTAGATGGAAAGTATTATTCTTAAAATTAGAAAAAAAACATTCCAAGATAAAAAGTGCAAAATTTATCAGTACATCGGGCTTCTTAAAATAACATAAAGTCTCATTTTAAAGTCATTTTATGAGTCCTTGCTGAAGTACTCTCCTTGGAAATAGCTAACTAAATATATGAAGATACCTTGAAGATGACTTATATAAGCAATGGATCATTGGTCTAGAAAGTTATTGGAATTGTTCCTACCAAAGCAAAGGTGCTTTGTCTCCTAAAAAACTGCCCTGCATATTTTTGAAATAAGACATAAGCCATTGTTTTCATGCTTTTATGTCTCCACAGAATACAAGTCTTTTGTTGAATTCTCACTTCAGCCTAAATGTAGCATCTATTCAGCACAGAAGTTGTTTAAACTTTTCCAGCACAATTAAAGCATGCTGTCCACAGAACAGCATAAGCCAGAACACACAGCGGGAGTTGCAAGTCAGGCTGGAAATAATCAAGGAAGTTATTCTGAAAGGACAACAAAAACAAACTCCCCATCAATACAGCCAACACAACGTTTTGTTTGATGAAGGGCAAAAATGAGATATTTTCTGAGGAAGAGTGATGTTTGGTTGTTTTACAAGCACTGCAGAATGAGCACCCCAATATTTGATTATTTCTATAACCTTAAGAAATAATTATCCTCAAAAAAGGGTGACAAAAGAATGGAATGGGTTAAGAAGTTCGTTGATTTGATTAGCTCCCTAAGAACACTGCTAACATCGTCTCCAACATGTTAGGCTTCACAGTTCCACTCTGCTTTGCAGAATTTAATTGCTGTGTATTTTAAGTAATTGTGTGGCCTATTTTCCCAAGTGACAGAGTTTTGCCTTTAGGAATCAGAACATTGAAAAAAAATGAGCCCTGGGAACAAGTAAATATGTATTCAATCAGGGAATGAGCAAGAGATGAAAATATGCTGTCTTTTTATAATATAATTAATCACTATATCATATTGCTCCTATTCATTGTAACCACACACACCCCGCCCAAGTATAATACTTTTGTCTTGAAAGGAATGGGGATATCCTATCTTTCTTAACAAATGAAATTCATGACTTAGGATTTTTTTCTGCTTTGTAGTAATGATGATGTCAGTAAGATACTTTGTTTATTGAAGCTGAGTCTTCAATTGCTAACCCATCACAACATGCTCTGTACCCTTTCTGATACATACCTAATTGCAAAGGACTCTCAAATTGGAGTTTACCATTTGAACAATGGAATTATCTAACAGGAAATCTCTTGATCATTCTGTGCAAAATGCACAGTTACTAAAGATATGTCAACAACAGATGTTTCTGTCTCTTGGATGTACTAGAAATAGCCAGTAAATCTAATTCTAGATTATATCTCCTAAGAAGGATCTGCTTTAGTACTTAATTCTGGGTTTTTCCTTTCAAAGTTTTAGGTTTACAGAGTTATTATTGTAATAACTGAAGTTCTCATAATATTTTTGAGTTGTTTAGCTATATTTTAAGCTCTGATTGGAAGACTAGTCTGGAAAATTGGCATGCCCCTTTCCTCAGATATTACAGGAGTGTTTCTCAACCTTGGGAACTTTAAGACATGTGGATTTCAACTCTCATTCATCAGCTTGCAAGATTGGCTAGGTGTTGAAGTCCATACATCTTAAAGAACTCAAGGTTGATTAACACTATGTTAAGAATAGTCATAGAGAAGCCACACCCAGTTTAGTTGCATGTTTTAGTACTTTGAAACCAAGGCTATATCTAAGCAGATATTATAAAAATAAGGTATCCCCAAAATTTGGAATCCTTAAGTCAATCTACCTCTCTGTCTCTCACAACTCAAAATATAGTTCTGTAGATGTCTGTTTAAAAACTGACAATTTCTTGGATACGGTCAAATTTCACTTTTTTTCATCCAGATGTTTTGAAAGCAAAAACAGAAATTCCAAGATTTTGTATAAAACTAGCATTTTCTCAGAAATAAATACAACAAAACACTACATTAAACAAGCACAAAGAATAACAGTAATCAAAATAATCTAAACTGATTTTATGTATGAGCATGCAACAAGTGTGCACAATTATTTCCCACCCTCCCAAACATATTTTTTTTCATATTTATGATGAATTCTTTGCATATTTACCTTGCTTAGAACTTTCCGGCTCATGTTTTGAGGGTTAGCACTTGTAATACTCAAACAAACACCATTAGGACTCCAAAGCCAATTATTTTCCCTAGCTGATCTTACACAGTCTTTTTTCCTTGTGCATCTGGAATAAATAATAAAGCCTAATGTTATCCAGAGTAATTAAAATTTTTAACTCAGCACTCAGTCAAAATGAAATGACATTCAAACCTATGCAAATTGATAAATGACAGATGGCACACATTAAATGTTTAATATTTCATTTTTCTGTTCTTTCAGTTTACTTATTGTTCTTTAGGACAAGATAATTACCTATGAGCATTTAAAATTACAACAATAAATGTACAAATAATTATCTTAAATACAATTTACTGTACAGTACTGGAAAAATCTAATCTAATATTCAAGAAACTTATTATGGAAAAAGTAGCTTTAGCTGTTAAGAAGCTAAACTGCTTATGAGGTATATAAATCTGGACTGTTTTGATTATGCTTTAGCACTTTTCAAATTTGTCATCAGTTCTTTGCTTTTAGCCTTAGGCTTAGCTCCGTAGGCTCTTACTGTGCCACAGAGAAAAGCAAACATTTCTGGCTTTGGAGTTGGTTATTTTTCATTGCTGGAGGGAATATGAATTTAACAAAGTTCTTGAGATATGATCTACTTTCAGGTTTTGTCAATAATTTTAAGCAATATAATAGCACTGAGAACTCCAAATAGAACTGAGCGCAGGAGAACCCATCTAAATTTACCCATCTAATTTGGGTGGCTGAATATAATATTATTGTCTCATACTCATGAAATGTAAATAAAAATAAAAATGCAATGAAACAAGCATATGCATTCTACAGGAATAGATTCCATTAATACAAATCTTTTGAGATGGATGGCAAACCAACACATGTGACAGACCTACATTTCATGAATAGACACAGGGAAGCTAGACAGCTGAACATATTATGGGAGATTGTAAGGACCAATTATCAATGATCTATGACCTAATTATCTAAACCACACTGAATGGCACACTTGGCAAAAACTTTTTATCTGCAGCTCAGTGTGAATGATCGATCCTGAAAGCTACCTCTCCTGAATTGCAAATTCTAGTTGAATTGTATTTTTCTAACATATTTAGTATGCTTTATTTTTTTGGATATTAAAGAGCATCACATTTTTAATACAAGACATCAACTATATTTTTAAATATGTAGCAAAGTAGAATAGAAACTGAACTATCTTACTTTGAACTCTTCTGGACAGAGTCACATGACTCCCAGATTTGTTATAAGGTATTTTCATGGACTAAAACTTTATTTGGCATATACCTTTGGAAAAAAACTAACACTGATGAATACATTCAGTAACATTTACTCAGACCGACTGGTTTTCTAGAGCTGCCTTCAAGATTTTCTGTCAATTCTATGTGGTGATGAAACCAGTGGGCCTTCTCTTTTCACTGCTTTAATTGGTTTTTAACAGTTTTAATTTTTTAACTATTTTTTGTTTTCTATTTTAAAGTCTGTGAGCTGCCCAGAGTCACATATGAGATATATATGACTATAATGTAATGGTGTGAGGGAAAGGCCTTGTGAGAATGGGCCATGAAACGCTGCCTAGGGAATGATCAGATAAGAGACAACTAGTCTGCTGCAGGGTAGTGGGTAGAGCAAGGAACTCAGAAGCAACCCTCTGTAATTTTGTAAAGAAGGCAGCAGGACAACTGTACCTTCAGACTTGTTATTGTAACGTTACAATGAAGTAGAATTAGCTGATTTGGTAGTGTTTACCTAGTAAGGCTGGCATATAAAATGAATGAATGAATGATTAAATAATCTGCATCATTCTACTAAATTGTATGAATCTGACACATGTAATCTGGGATTGTGTACATATGACACTAAAATAAAACGTTGACAGTGTACAATAGCTGTCTCGTAATTAGGACATTATCACTATTGATACTTAAGACTAATGAGTATCTACCACATACTGTGTTGCACCAAAGTGCTGTTACTACTGGCAAATTAAGTCCCCAGTTTGAGCTCTAGGCTCAAATTTCCTATTTTAGCAGGATAGGAAATTTGTAATACGCCACAATATTCCTCACGTTTTTTTTTAAAAGGTAAGCATTATTTTTAGTTCACATTTAACTGTTAACATTTGTATTTTATGCTTTTTCCAAATGTGCATCCATTTTTTACTCGTCTTTGCTTTGAGATTATTTTTTTTTAAACTTTAGGTTTACCAAGAAATCTTCATAACTACTTAAGAATTTGATTCTTGGAATCTTGGTCCTAGTCCAAGATTTGAATTATGACATGAGCAACGTTGGCGTGTGCTGGGAGTTATAGTTCAACTGGAATACTACAAGTTTTCTATGTAGTGTATTAACTATACCATCATAACCAAAATAAAATAATCCAATGCTACAAGAAATAAATTATATGTTCACTGTGTTCTGCTCTAATGTTCTAACTTCTAATATATTCTTAAAACATCCCTGAGCAAACTATGCTGCAATTGATTTTTTAATGTTGTTCTTCTTAATTTTGTCTTAAATCTTTCCTCAAGATACCCTCTTCTTTGATGATTGTTGGTGCCACTGACAGATTTGACTTGGTATTGCTACATGTATTAAACCATACATTTTTCTGCATAGATCTTTGATACCTCAAAATAATGAGAAAAAAATTAATCACCTGAAGCCAAAAGAAAAGCTACTTTTCCAGGAAATGTTTTATTCATATTTTATGAGTCGCAATGACAAAATATTTCAGACTGTATGCATTGGCACTGTACCACTGTAAGTTTTTCAGTAATTTTTACTGAAACCTTTTATATATTTAGAGGGGAACCAGGATCTCCCAAACCCAGCCTCTTTCTATAATTAAGTAAACTGAGTGCAAGGTTTATGAACGTCATATCACAAAATCCCATTTGGTTCTGCCATGGGGTTAATTAACTTGTACTTAGAAACAGAGTTTAGACCCACACCTCCTTCTGTTACTGATTAAAAGTAAGCCTAGAGACATACAAAAATTTTGGTTCAGCAAATTTTAAGCATACTTCTGAAATATCATTTAATTACTACGCTTGATCTTCAGTCAAGTGATAAATAGATTCTTCAGTAACTGGCAGAATCAATGGTAGCATCAGTAATAATAATAATAATGTGAGCAAGAACTGGTGGGACCACAAAATAGACAAAATATGAACAAATGAACAAGCTGATGTGCTCAGATACTTTACAATTCAAACAGACGAGCACTGCCATATAACACCCCAGACTTAACAACAATGGATAACAAATCTGGATAGATGACATGGGAGGACTTGCAGACAGCAGACTGGAACAGTAAGAACTGGAGAAAAATCACAAAATACAAAGACCAGCAAACAGAAGTAATACAATTGGGCTAAAATAAAACAAAGATAGTACCAATAGTACTACAGGTTCTTAGGTGCAATCCCAAACATCTGGAACACTATTTGAACACCATTGGCATTGATCAAAATCATCATCAGTCAACTGCAAAAGGCAGCTTAACTCAGAATTGCTTACATCCTGTGACAATGTCTGTAACAGCATCAAAATCCACACCTGCCTATCCCAGGTCCTTGGGAAGGACTCAATAGGTGGTCAAAAATTCCAAATATAGTATGAATATCTGACTGATTGTATGACAAACTATAATATCTGCCTATAGTAGATAAAAATGCCAAATCCAGTCTAAACATCTGGCTGACTGTGTGACAAAACATAATAATAACATGAACTAGTGCTTTTCTCTCAAAATTGCAATGCAAAAGCTTAGACATTCATCTGATTGACTTGAACTCTAGAAATGAAACAAATTGAGAAACAATAAAAAGCCAGTACCTTTAAATTTTAAATATTAATAAAAGGGGGGAAAATACAGACTGGAATGGTAATATATATAAAATGAAAATTTATTCAAATTGGAAATAAAATCTTGCTTAAAGTTTTCCTAAAAAGTCTCCACTCACATTTGTAAATTTAAATAACCTATATATGCATATATAAGTTGTGTTTGTATATTTTGTGTTTGTAACAACATCTATTTGGATTTATTGTTCGTGGTATGTTGAGATCCTCTCTCTGAAACAGCTCTGTTTTGTCCCACCAGCGGCCAGTGGAGCTGGCAGCAGATTCGGACAGTGAGGAGGTTGGGGAGGAACATGGGCCGATCCTGGAATCTGGGGAAGGCTGTGATGACTGCTCTGTATCAGAGGCAGAGATGGGGCCAGGGCTGTCTGACAGTTATCAGCTGCCTTCAGAGTCAGACATCAGTGAGGCAGAAGAACAGCGGGAGCCTGTTCCTAGTGTGCACATGTGCAGAACTGCCAGAAGAAGGGAACAGCTAAGGAACAAGGGTCAACTTGAGAGTAAAGCCACAGATGGACAGTGAATGGCCCCTCCCATAGAGGAGGGGTTTTTGCAGGAGACAATTCATTTGGGTGAAGATTTGTTCCTGCATTCTTGCCAAGTGTTGTCTGCTACAGTGTGGCATCTGAAAGATATCGGCCTAGCAACTCTCCAAGTCTGATAATGGTCTGTAATTGTGAAATATCTTGAAAGATCGTTGGCCGGGACTTTTCTGGAGAGGAATTCACTGTAAACTAAATAAAAGGGGTTTATTGGGACGAGGAGTCAGCTTCATGCTGTTGAGGAAGCCTAGGTCAGAACAAGCTTTTTGGTATAGTAGAACCTCTGGTCAAGACCACAATTCATTCCATAACTTTGATCGCAACCCGATTCGGTTGTGACCTGAACCTAATTTTGGAAATTTGGCACTCACAAAAAAATTGGTGTGGAAGGGGAAATCAGCTGCGAAAGAAATTTTCTTTCTTTCTTTCTTTTTTTGTGAATATTTTGGTCGGAACCCGATTTGGTCGTGATCAGAAGTAGACCAGAGGTTCTACTGTATCATGGCACAGATTTTTCAAGAAGTTGGATTTAATCTTATGCATCTCCAATTAACCCAGAAGAGACCTATCTGAAACCACAGATATTGTGTAGACAGTTAAAATAGTTCACTTTTTAATAATGTTTTATGTTGTATGCTGTACAAATTTAAACAAGAGAAATGATACTGAATTTCCAGTGGGCAGTTGATATATAAATCTAAGAAAACATAAACATAAAACCAAAACTAATGTGCTAAGGATAACTTTTCTAATCAATTGGCTTATATTTCTGGTAAATTATCAGTTAGTTTCTAGTTCCTTCAAAATGTGTTTGAAAACATTGTGGCTATAACTCACTTCCTTTTCATCTTTATTAATTTCAAGGTAATGTTTTAATACTTATTGTTTTAATCTTTTATCTTGTTGCTTTAATTGACTGTAAGCCATCTAAAGTCCCATCTAGGTGAGATTGCATATTACTGTATAGAAATTTAATAAATAAATAAGAAATAAGTATCTATACTTGAATGGACAAATAAAAAACAAACAAATCAGGAATTCTATTGTTGTCACTAACTCAGTTGTACAATGTCTATGCTTCAGATGAACCAAATTCTAATTTTGACTAATGTAAACTGTCACTATTAAGGAACTGCCAAGTGTAAAGGATTTGGAAACCTGGCATCACCACACTGCAGACATAATCCTGGATAAGTCTCTGTCATTGCATGCTGAACATTACAAATTCTAGTTTATCCTTCAGTAGCAAAATTTTTTTAGAAAATGCTTCAGACATGAAAAACCTTTTAGTTAGAAACACAGACAAAAGAAAGCAAAATTTGGCATAGCGTTTATCCCTTCTGCCTCTAATGATTTATAAGCATTATTTTTGGAGCTATATTAAGGAGCATTTAGGGTTAAAACAGAAGAATAAGACTATCACTAGATAAATACTGAATGTTCACCAGCTGTGGCTTGGCAACTACCATTTTCATGCAAATTATATTCAAACTATACAGGAAAAAATGTAAATTGGTTTCCACCCTGCTGCTCATTATATGTTTATATTGTGATAATTTATGATGAAGATTTTTCAGTTCTCATACAAATGCTTTGGAGAAATTAGTCAACGTCCTGGTCTTGTGAAAAGAATTAACTTGCATACTAAGATATCTCTCTCTAAGCTGCTGCTATAGCACTTACTTTCCTTCTGTTACACACCAGCCACAGTAAGGATCTCGTGCCTGGATGCAAAGGTTACATGTTGAGTAGCTAACACAGTCTTGGACAGGCAAACGAAATACCTAGTAAAGAAATCAATTAGCATAAATAAGAAAATCACGTAACTTTGAAAAAGAAAGCATGGAAAATGATGTTTGCACACAAATGATAGTCCAAAAAGGCACTAGCTTATTTACAATTTGTCCTGCATCTTCCTTGAATAATTTCATCGAAAAACTCAGGAAGAAACATTCTTCAAGGTGCTATTCTAATCTCTGAAGATTATGTATCTAATGGGATCTTCTGAGCCTTCCAATCCAACAAAAATCCAATGATGGATTGGTTTGAAACATTTGTATGATGTAGTATTATTATACTGAAAACCACTGCAAAGGTTTTTTTTCTTCTTCTTTTGAAACAATTCTCACTCAATCTGATCTTCTGTGATAAAACTGCTTTTGACAATTGGTTCAATTTTTAGTTTTAATAACTCCTAGCTAGCAATAAACACCCATCTCTTCCTCATCCTCTGCCCACTGAGCTGAGATATTAGCACAGTAAGTACCACATTTCTATCCTTTATAATGCATAATTGAGAGCTTGTGGAGGGGGGGAACTAGGAGTGCAGGATTATAGGGCACTCCTTCATGTCAAGGCAATGGTAATTTCTTTCTGTAGAAATGTCAGTACAAGTATGTTGCAGATTGCATTTCACTGGATGCTTATACAACCACAAGGCAGCTGAAATTAATAGTACCCTCCAAGCCTCAAAATGTTGCCCACGCTTTTAAAAAACTGTCACTGTTCATGTGAAAGTTCAGTTGGCTTTGGGTTCTTCCTCTTTATTTCTTACTTCCAAATTTTCATTAATCAAATTGTTTTCACAAATGCTTTAGAGACTTGGGATCCTTTGTCATCATTCCTCATTAAAAAAAAGTTTAGAACACACTTTGTTAAATAATTACAACATGCAGTTGTTTCTGGGAATTCTCATGATAATTAGTGAGGGATACAAGGCTTGACATTTTGGGACCTCACTTCAAATTTGACCGGGAGGTGAGCAAAGCATTTTTCCAACACTCAGTCATGAGCAGAAATGAATATTATGGTCTATATACATCCTTATTAAAGATACCACTTTGGGAGTCTAATAGGATTTATTTCAAGTCAATCTGCAAAGAATTAGAATGTCATATTTCATAACTGTTAGTCATATTAAGTTCCTGCAGTATCTTCCTTCAAGCAGTTTAATATCAAAGAGATGATTCTTAAGCCATATGACAAAAGCACTCATTTTAAAATCCTAACACTTTCGAAGCAAATCATTCAATAATTTATATTGCAGTACAACTTATACATAAATGTATTGATTTAAAGAGTTTAGTACAGATTTTTCCACTGCAAATTTTGCCAATAATGCCTATTTCACAAACAAACTTCTGCTGATTATCCTTAGCAGTATTTTGAAGGAGGAGGAAGAGGAAGGCAGGAAATCTGAGTTATCAAGTGAATAATAACTAGCGTGAGCTGTTTTAATTTAAAAGATTACATTTGAGACCAACCACATCTGATTAAAAAACATGATAAACAAAAACATAAGAGATTGTGGGAACTGATGGTGTGGGTATTCTCTGCTTTGTACATGAAAATGGGAATAGGTTACGAGAAGAATCAAAGTTGATTCAAGGTTCTAGCACACAGGTGTCAAACTCGATGGTGTCACTTGATGTATCATGACCTATCATGAGTTTTTTGCCTTTGCAGAGCCAGGGTTGGCGTGGTCTGCATGTGATGCATCCAGCCCGTGGGCCGCCAGTTTGACAGGCCTGTCTGTTTTCCTATATAGTTGTGTCAAACATGCAGAAATACATATTGAACACGACTTTTATGATCTCATTATTGCCACCAAAGATTCTGTACCTTATCTGTAGTCATCACATATAAGCTCTTAATAATTTTGGGAGGTTATTTTTGCACTAAATATTGCATCATTGTTTTTTCCTATCTTAACTCTGCTCCAAGATGCACCTCATCTTCTAATAGTGTTTCCCAGTTACAGTTGGGCAATAAATCACTACAATTATTGGCAACTGAGCCTTGTGGTCCAGTGGTTTTCATAATGGGTTTGAATTAAGGTCAAACCAAATGTTATGTTAGAAATAGATGCTGTGTGTGTGAATTAAAGGAGACCTATTAATGTTAGTTGTGGAAACAAAACGTGGAAAAAGTGCTCATTCTGTGAATATAACAGCCATATTCCCTCCACTGTAAATTTCTTAATACATTTCCCCAAATATCTGACTTTATTGACTTTATTCAAGAATAAATAAAATTTAATCTTCTTCTCCTGCCGGAAAAGAAGTAAACATGCAATTGCTGTGGTTTTCATTTAGTATCACAGTAATTTGTTGATGGCTCATTAAATAGTCATGCAGATAGGCCCTATGATGCAGAAATACATATTGAACACGACTTTTATGATCTCATTATTGCCACCAAAGATTCTGTACCTTATCTGTAGTCATCACATATAAGTTTTCATGGAGAGCATCAAGAAGAAGATCCTTTTTTATAGGCTTGTTTTTTTCAATAAGAATGCTAGCATATTCCTTTGCAGGATTTGACAAAGCTACCTGAAATGCAAATTAGGTATATTGTTTCATCTGTTTTCAGTCAAATTAGAATGAAGTGATGGTATTCACTTAAAATGTATTTAAATATACACCTTTTATTAGTTAAAATAATCTAATTTAAATCATTTTAAGCAATGAGAAAATATGTTTTTATTTAAATAGTATTGGTAACTTTAAATATTTTAAATCCCCAGAACAAATGGACATTTTGACTTGCCATTATGAAGCAATATGGTCCAAGTTTTCAAATGGCAAGTCGATATATTATCAAACAACTTTACAATAGAATTTATGATCCATTTTATTGATAGCAGATATTTATTAAAAGTGTTAGGACCAGAGAACTTTATCAGTGTGAGCGTTTATGACATGTAATTCTAGAATCATGATTTAGACATGTGCATAATCTTAGATGAACCCGACTGAAATGTTAAGGCGTCATGATTTTCTCCTTTTAAAGAAAAAAAGTTTATCTGCATTTAAAATTTGCTTACTGAATAAGAAATATCATAGATCTAAAGAAACCATGATTGGTTAAGCAAGCCTGCTACTGAAAATCTGATCAGCAGATAAAAATTAAAATCCCTTTTTGATTCTTATATAAAGACATAACAAGACATGTTGAAAATAAAACTATACTTTATTTATGTCTATATAGGAACAGGAGGGAAAGGAGACTACCTGAAGTCTCAAGTGTTTATTCTAACACACGTATATAATGGAACATTAGTATTTGATTAAAAACTATTTGGTAACTGGATATGAACTTTGGACTGGTGCTTCCCTTATGCTGTATTTCTTAATCATTACAAGACAAACTTGTAAGCAAACTAGGATAAACGTATTATTTGCTTGCCAGCCTGAAATGGAAATCAACACATCACTGTAAAAAGGGTTCTGTGTCACTCCAGAAAATAGTTTGTTAAAATACACTGTTTGTAGATATTTTCTTCTGGGTTTTGACCATCGCTAAACACTATGATCAAATGCTTTCCCAATAACAGCTGTTGTAGTCTTTAAGATGCCAAAAAGCTGTTTTTGTTGCAGGAAGCACAGCTATTAAAATGGAAATAATATTTAAGCATATTTCTAATCCTGGTTAATAGGCCAAATATAATAAACATAAATTAGTTTGCTCATATTGGCTATGCCAGTGAACAGATGTCAAGAATCTAAGGGAAGAAGATAAAATGAAAACCTATCTCATTCACTATTGCATTAGGCTCTGATTTAACCAGATTCTATTGAATTAAGCCATGACTAGTTTGGTATATGCACTTCATTAATCTATAAATGAAATGACAACATTGAATTCCTGGCTAGAGCACAGCCTTTCTATGACCATCTTCATCATCATCATATTAGCCATTGTCTATCCAGGCCTCTTCTGCATGTTTCCAATCAGTATGGTACTAAGGTGTTGCTGGTTTTTTTGCCAATTGGGCTGGCAATACTTGCTGATGTCCATCGATCCATCTTATTTTAGGTCTCTTTCATGGATGCTTTTTACCAAATGGGATCTATTCTATGACTGCCTTGGTCCACCTGCCATTATCAGCTCTTCTTGCTATGTGAGCAGACCATTTCTTGCTATGTGTCCCTTTTATGTCTTCCAAAATATTTTCTAGATTGGTCAAAAGTTGTAATGCTCTTCCCCTTCCCCCCCTTTTTTTTAATTTCAGAGATATTGTAAGAGTCAATGTCTAATTTAAAATTTAGAAGCTTAATATACCTGTCCCAACTCTTCTTGCCAAAAGTCAAGAGACACCCTTTAGAAGTTTTTTTTTTTAATCCTCAAAACATAATCAAATATGTTTGGCTGATAAACGAATAGATCATTGTCTTTCTGAGAAGGTTATCTTTGAAGATTGAGTTTGCACCGGTTTTAGACTGAAAACGATGTTTCAATTATAGGTCATCCTCACTTACTGACCATTCATTCAATGGCTGTTCGATATGATGACAGCAGTAAACAAATGGCTAATTATGACTGACCCTGGAAGTTACAGTTGTTGCAGTATCCCATAGTCATGTGATCAAAATTTGGGTACATAGCGGCCTACTTGCCTTTATGACTGCAGCATGCATCTGAGCTGCCCCATCCAGGTGTGTTCTCCCAACCCTACCTTTTAGTCATCCTGCAAGCCAGTGCTGCTTCCTCCCACACTACCCTCACGTTATCTTTGCCGTCTTCTTCCCCCGCAAAATCAGCTAGGGATGGTAGGTGGTGGCAGGCATGAGAGAAAACAGAAGGGAGCAGGGAGTTGCCCAGGAAGTTGAAATGGAGATATCAGCAGCATGAGAGGAGGAGCATCATAAAGTCCTTGCCTAACTATTGCTGCTAGGCAATGCAATCACATTGTGTGTTGACTAACAATCACTTTGTGACAGAAAACTGGTCCCAAGCAGGATCATTATGCACAGATTACCTATATTCTTGAATTATAAGTTTATGAACTTTAAGTACAGTCTGAATTGTAGGGAGGAACTACCGTGTTTCTCATATAATAAGGCCGGGTCTTGCATCTTCGGGCAGGCGGGTGGCGACAGCTTGGATGTTGACCTCGGCGTTGGTGGGGCACTTCGTATCGGGGTTAACGCAGGCAGCACCATATCCGGGTGTGCAACAAAAGTACTTCCTAATGGCAAGCCCCCCCACCATTCCCCCCCATTTCGCATGTTTTAATATAGGCCTTAATTTGTGGGGAGGGGCTTAATTTCATTTCATGCCTATAAAACATGCTGGGATTTCCTATTGGGGGAGGCCATATTGTTGGAGAAACAGGGTAATTTTTGAGTTATATATCACTATCATAATCTTTTAAATAATGTACAGATGGTCCTCAACTTACAACTACAACAGAGCCCATTTTTTTGTGGCTAAGCAAGACTATTGTTAAATGAGCTTTGCTCCATTTTACCACTTTTCTTGCCACTGTTAAGTGAATCACTGCAGTTGTTCAGTTAGTAACATGGTTGTAAAGTGAATCTGGCTTCCCCATTGATGTTGCTTACCAGAGAATCGCAAAAGGTGGTCACATGACTCCTGGACACAGCAACCATCATAAATATGAACCAATTGTCAAGCACATGTATTTTGTAGTCACAGGGATGGTCTTAAGTGTGAAAAATGGTCACGAGTCTTTTTTCAGTGTTATTTTAACTGCAGTCATTGAGCGAATGGTTTTATGTCGAGAACTATCTGAATTGCCTTATCGGAATTTATCCTTCAAATACTCTGAGCTTCATTTATTTTATTTCAAAGTCAAACCATCACTTGGAATAACTTTATGTCTATAGTCGATTTCTGATGGTCACAATTGTATTCTATCTCACCTAATTTTTAGCATTAAGTTACATAAGAAATTACCTTCAGAATTCTGCCATCTGATGTTCCAACAAATACTACAGTCTTCCCATTCTCCACAGCAAAGGTCACCGCTGTCAAATTTATCCCTTCCTTTTTGAACATGGGTTCTGCAGAAATCCCTTCTTTGCTTCCCAATGGATACGGTAAATGTTCAGAGCCACAAGGAAATGTCACACTGGAATTCTAAGAAAGGAAGCATGAATTAGGAATCATAAGTTCAAACAAATATTAACCACTAAACCCTGAAAACTAGGATCGATCTGAAAACTGAAGTGTTTCAAAAAGACAGAAAAGTTGCACATTGTGACATCTCAGTACGTTGTGAATGGATCAATAGATTACAAAACTGCATATGTTCAACAATGTTAACATGTCATCTAGAAAAATAGTTCTCCATGTGCAGGACCTGTAATGTTTCCTCAGATGCTCTAATGTATACTGCCACTAATATAATCAATCTTTTTTCTCCTATTAAAATATATATATATATATATATATATATATATATACACACACACACACACACACACACATATACATACACACACACACACTGTTTCTCCAACAATATGGCCTCCCCCAATAGGAAGTCCCAGCATGTTTTATAGGCATGAAATGAAATGAAGCCCCTCCCCCCCCCCCAAATTAAGGCCTATATTAAAACATGCGAAATGGGGGGGTGGTGGTGGTGGGGGCTTGCCATTAGGAAGTACTTTTGTTGCACACCCGGATATGGTGTGCCTGCGTTGACCCCGATACGAAGTGCCCCACCAACGCTGAGGTCAACATCCAAGCCATCACCGCCCGCCTGCTTGAAGATGCAAGGGGGGGAAATTAAGTCACCCCTCAAAAGATGGCCTAGCCATTTTTGGGGGGCTAAAAAAAAATAAGACCTGGCATTATATGAGAAACACAGTGTGTGTGTGTGTGTGTGTGTGTGTACATGTATGTATGTATGTATGTATTATATATATATATATATATGTGTGTGTGTGTGTGTGTGTGTTTCATGTATGTATGTACACACACACACACACACACACACACATTTACCGAAGTAACTACTATCCCTTGATATAGAAACAATGAAGGCATAATTCAGCCAACAGGAAGCACTTTTAAATTGGAATTATTTTATTGAAAGGTATTCACGGACGTGCTTAGATTTGACTGGATTGTGCCTGTTTGAAATCCTTGAACGAATGTAAAATCAAAGATGAAATGCAGTTTGAAATAGTTGTCTTTCATATGAAATAGTGAGGCAATACTGCCTGAAAAAAGAGAATATAAATATTGTGCAGGATCATCTTTGGATGGTAAAAAAAAAAAAAAAGGATACATTTGGGCTTACTAATGATGTTCGAGTCTTGTGGTTTTTATCCTATAGATGGGAAACATTAGATGAATGCTTATCTTCCACAGCAACTTAATTATTTCGACTTACCTGGTGCGATGTGGTTTTGCATGGAGCATTTTCTGTTCTGAATGGTTTGTAAAAAACATTACGTGAATCCTTTGTATAACATTTCTCCCTGTTTTCTTCCATTTTTTTGTTGATATCCCTCAAATTATAAACACACATGGCAGATACCAAGGAGTCTTTTTCCATTCTCCTGAAAAGGCCAATGAGCAGCTTGTCCTGTGGCGGGGCCTCAAAAGCTTGCTCTGATGATGCAAGGTTATGTGTCGGGTGTTCCCCGTGGACAGAAGCATAGATTGCATTGCTTTGATTAAAAGGGCCGGTGTCATCTTTACAGTCCAAGTCCATTTCAAAATAGGAATGATAATGTTCATCCTCTTTGCAGAGTCGCCCAATAAGGGTCCTATTTATAGTGGCCTGCCTCTCATTCTGGTTGAAAATAAAATAAACAAATTTATTGTCCTCAAAGATATAGAGGAACTGCTGGGAGCTTGAGTAAGGGTATGCTGATTTAATAGCAGCGGGATCAGCGTACAATTCAAAAATCTCTCTCCCGTCTCCATTAAAAAGCTGTCGAGTGCTGATTATGACCCCGTTGTCATTTGCCCCATTGCCCTTCCCTACAAACATCATGCGGCCTTTTTTCAAAGAGGTGATCAGCCCCACCGTGGCTACATTCTCATCATTGCTTGCAACAAATGATTTCTCCCCACTGCCGGTCTCATAGTAAGTCCTGTTGGAAATATTTTCAAGTTCTCTTATAGAGCATATGCCCCTAAATAGACTCCCACAGACTACTATTCTCTTCTCTTGTGTGTCCACCAATAGTAATTTGTTGTAATTGTCCGTCATTTGTTTGTCAGAACACTGGCTTTCTTCAATGGGAGGTGTGCATTTTTTGTTATCCAAATGTGGCCCAGTGATGACTTCATCTATTGAGACTTTCAAGTCTTTTGTGAGTTGATGCAGGGCATTGACGGCTCCTAAATAGACTGTCCCCGTATCGTGGTTCACTGCTAGGTGACTAAGTTCTGTCTTACTCTGGTATATATCCAAATTCTTCAACCTTAATGCATAAGAAATGCAAGAGTAGCTCAGGATGCTCAATATCCAAATCCATAAAGCCATTTCTCTGGGGTACCTGATGAGTAAAAATTGAAAAAAAAGTTTACGTTATGAATTCCTAAAATGAAACGAAACACACTTTGGAAAACGAACAAATTGTAAATATGAAAAATACCAAAAATCTAAACTGTAAAGCAGAGGTTCTTTCTGGCTGTGTGGATTGGCAGTGTGAGGCGGGGTGTGTGTGTGGCATGGTTTTGCACCTGGATGTGAACTGGGATTTGGGGATCCCTGCCGTGAGGCATATCAGTTTACTCATCAAAACCTTAATTCAGTCTACGTGTGGTTATTTCATGACATGGTCACAAGATTTGCCACTTTTAAACTACTTGGTGTTAAACAATACGGCCAAAAGACAGACAGAGGTCGATGCAAGAATTTCGTATTGACTCATCAGTACCTACATTACAATAATGTAGGTACTGATGAGTCAATACAAAATGCCTGCCTCTACCTCTGTTCATCTTTTGGCTGTATTGTTTAAATTATTAAAAGGGACTAATTGTTTTAAATTACTTAGTCTTACTTTTAGATTATCTTACCCAGTTGGGCAAAGACCAAATCACAGTTATATTGTGTGAAAGCAGTACAAATCAAATACATCTGAGGCAGGACCAAGATATTGTCTTCTCTCCCTAGAGATTTTTTAAAATTACTTTCTGGTAACAGGCAGCCCATTTTGATTAATTGATAACTTTATAATATCCTTGTCTAATAGAAACCTTGTAGAGATTTACAGCTTTAAAAACATAACCATGTTTTGAAAACTGTACAAAAAAACTCTGGAAAAAAACCTGCGAGATAGAAAATGATACAGTCTATTTACAGATTTATATTTCATAAATGTCAAAATCATAAGCTAAAATGCATACTAATACAGAACAGAGCATGCTTTCATTAATGGGGGGGAAAAAACCTCTGAGGAAATCTCACAAGGTTACTTTTAAGTGAAATTTGAATTTTGCTCACTTTTTTTTATAACACATACTTTGAAAGCAAAACCAAACCTTAGATCTATTTAAGGAGAAAGACTGAATATTAAAAAGGTAGGGTTGTCACAGAAAATGTCTCCCAGATTCCTGTCTTTTCTCATATGTAGCAAAGAAAGTTAAATCTGTGATATAATGCTATTCCGTTTGGTATTTTCCCATTACTGACAAAAAGAGGTGGTGGTGGGAAACACTGAAGAGAAACTTAGCAGAATGTTACAGTGGACACAGAAAACATGGACACAGAACTTCCATCAATGGCAATCATTCATTGTTTTTAGCAAGTGAGGTTCTGCCATTTGCATTCTGCATTTCATTGTTGCTAATTTGCTTCCTGGTTCCATAAAGGAAAAACAAGCGACTCCTTGCATCTCTCATAGGAGGCCCAACTGATTATCTGCAAAACCACTGAAAGAGAAGGAAGTGGGAAACACTGCCCATTAAGAGAAAATAAAACAATGAATTCTGGAATAATTGGCATTCAGTTAATCTGGTGACTAATCGTAGAGGTCACTAGAGAAAACCATATCTTCTCACTCTTTAATTAAAACAGAACTTTTTTTTTTCTTGGGCTATTAAAAGTGCATCCATTAACACTATTCCTTTATAAAGGTGGTTTGAGAAATTCTGTCATGAAAGGTTAATGCTTTCATAGCTATTTAATTAATTCCTAAAAGAAATAAAATGAAGGTGGCATGCAGGTTTTCATTTTTCAGCCCTTTCTTCTGTGCTAAGAGTTAGGGCAAAACTAGATAGAAGCTACATATTTAAGCACGGATCTTTCCTAATCATACAAGTGAATTAAAGCAAGGCACCACTCTGAGATTTACAGGTCCATAGTTCGGCATTTAAATTGTAGACACAGAAAACAATGAATATTGCTGAAATCAAATTACCTCTTTAACTAAAAATATATATATGAGTTTATGCAGTCTAATACATGCCTTCTCTGCAGCCCAGTTTATTCTGATTACTATCAGCCCATTATCTTCTGAGTTATTTAAATGTACATGGTATATATATATATATGTTTCGCACATTCTAATCATGAATCATGAATGTAAAACAAACATTGAAAGCAGTATACCTGGAAGTCATGTATATACCTTAAAAGACAATATCTCTGTTTTTGCATTGATGTTCAAGCTTCCAACAACATCCAGAAAATTTATTGAGTGAGCTCCTGGTTGTGTATGATACTTGACAAAATAACTGGCTTGGGGCTTTGAGTCATGCTCTTTGTTTATACTGACATAATTTTTAATTCATAATGAGTTTAATTAAACAAAACATCTTAAAGCCACATTTTTGATTTGGGAAGGTAGTAGTAGTGAAACGTTGCATATTAAAGTCCTGTGATAAGCTTTGGTTAAAATGAATTTAATTAAAAATTTCATATTATCAACCCTCGTCTTCTTGTAGATCTCTTTACCTTTCACTGGTTATTCTATGCTTTGGAAGACTGCTTACACTGTTCCAATGCCTTCTTAGCTCAGTAATTACTTGAAGCCCAACTATTTTTAACTGAGCTCTAATTAACAATCAATAAACTTGATTAGTGTACTCACTAGCAACAGCCTACAGTAAAGAACATGCAGAAGCAACCAAAACTCCATCTGCTATTAGAGAACACTAATTTAATAGACATGCAAGACTGGCACATGGCACATAGCCAGCGGTGCCATAATGAAAACAGAAGAAAGGAAATGTTGAGGATTGGTTATAGTAGGAAGAAGAAGAGTCATAGACTCAGTATAGTATGTATATGTGTATATATATGTGGGCGTGTGTGTGTATGTATACACACACACACACACACACACAGAGAGAGAGAGAGTATACTATAGAAAATGGAAAGTTATTTAAGTTTATTAAATGAGTATAATCACTACTATACACTGTATATTAACATTACAAGAGGTAACAGCTTTAAAAATACACCTTTACTTAATCACTACTATACACTGTATATTAACATTACAAGAGGTAACAGCTTTAAAAAATACACCTTTATGGTGGCTAGACATGATTTAGTAAATTTTATTTGATTCTTTTCTGCAAACAGGGTTATGCCCTCTGATATGGCTTTATTAAAATCAGATAAAAGAAAGCATCTTTTTTCTGCAACTGAACTTAGCTGAGAATTGTCTACTCTTTTCAATTTATTTCTCTGAGGCTTGATAAGTATTATGGGTAATATAAAAGATAATATGGTAACCACAAGGGCAGACCCTTCGTTTAACAGAAATTTGCTGATATTTACTCCCAGTTACAGCCTTGGTCATACACTGTAATCTTAAAGTTGTAAATGCTTGGTGAACTTTACAGCGTCAGGTTATACAAATTGTCTCTTTTCAAGCTGCACATGAAACAATTTGCAGAGTTCTGGAAAATTTAGGGAAAGTTCTCAAGTAAGAGTGATATTACTAAGTTCAGAGATTTATTGAATGCTATATTGAATCAAGGATTTAAACTTTGCTGATAATAAATATTCTTTGGAACACACAAACACACTTTCCATTACATGAGAATGCAGCAAGATTTATTTTTTAATTTATTTAATTTACTAGGCTCTCTAACAAGAGAGTCAGTTTGGTTTAGTGTTAAGGAATCAGGGTAGAAATGGAGAGACCATGAATTCTAGTCCCACCCTGGGCACAAAGTCAGCTGGGTTACCTTGTTTCAGTCAGTTTCTCTTTGGCCTAGGAAGGAGACACATACAAACCACAATTGATAATTTGCCAAGAAAACAGAGGAGACAGTTTCCAAGAGTAATCATTGAGTTGAAGGTGGGTGCACGCATACACACACTTTAACATCTTCATAAACAATCTAGACAAAGGATAGAAGGGAACTCATAAATTTGTAGGAAACACTAAGTTGACAGGAATAATCAACACTCCAGAAGACAGGCTCAAAAAAGATCTTCACAGATCTGAGCACTGGGCCCTATCTAATAAAATGAAATTGTATGAGATTAAAAATAAGACTTTACACTTAGGCAAGAAAAATAGTACAGGTATACATTAGGTGAAACTTGGCTCAATGTCAATAACTATGAGAAGGATCTTGGAATCTTAGTGGACAATTATTTAAATGTGAGCCGACAGTGTGCAGCAACAG
The DNA here is from genome assembly GCF_049901715.1 of Pseudonaja textilis. Classification (NCBI taxonomy): domain Eukaryota; kingdom Metazoa; phylum Chordata; class Lepidosauria; order Squamata; family Elapidae; genus Pseudonaja; species Pseudonaja textilis. Next base: position 10,211,982 of record NC_141994.1, on the reverse strand, counting down.
CCCCCCAAAAATCAATGCAATTCTAGGCTGCATTAATAGAGGGCTCAAATCAAGATAATATGAAGTTCTAGTATTGCTTTATAAAGCCTTAGTAAGACCACGCTTGGAATAATGCATCCAGTTCTGTGGTCACCACAATACGAAAAAAAATATTGAGACTGGAAAGAGCAGAACAGAGCAGCAAGAATGATTAGGGGGGTGGAGCTTGAAACATATGAAGAATGGCTGCAGGAATTGGGTATGTCTAGTCTAATGAAAACAAGGACTAGGGCTGACATGATAGCAGCAATATCTGAGGGGTTTCTACAAAGATGCGGGTGTCATAATCTTTTCCAAAGCACCAAAAGGCAAGACAAGAAGCACTGGATGGAAACTAACCAAAGAAAGAAGCAACCTAGAACTAAGAAGAAATTTACTAAAGGTGAGCACAATCAACCCATGGAATAGCTTGCCTTCAGAAGTTCTGGGTACTCCATCACTGGAGGCTTTCAAAAAGAGACTATACAACCATTTATCTGAAATGGTAGATGGTCTCCTGATTAAGTATGGTTTGGACTAGAAGACCTCCAAGGTCCCAACATACAAGCCCATCTTTCCGAAGAAAATCAAAATATTCCAGTCCGGTCCCCTCTCTCCAAAAACACAAATCAAGAACTTGAGGCTGAATAAAAATTCCAACAATCATAAATAAGATGTACCATGTCAAGATTGGACCACCTGATTGGATCTCAAGAGAAAGTTGCTCCAGAGATTCGGTTTTAGTAAGGGTCCCTGGACAGTGAGATCAGTGGGAAAGGAAATGAGATCAGTAAGAATCAACAGTGCCCCACACCAGAGGTCAATACTCATTAAAATGGTCTTACGGTGTCCTCTGAGGTGATGCAAAACATTTACTTTATTATTCCTGTTGAATGTGATTTAGTAAGCATTAAATCAATGATGGTGAACCTATCACATGCATGGCCTCTGCTGCCTTGGAAAATCATGCAAGAACAGGACAAGCTTTCTCAGTTTTTAGAGGCTGCAGAGGCTTCACCTGTTAACAGAAAGCGAACACTGCCTGAAAGAATCACCTCTGCACCTCAGGCCCACCCTCGCTGCTGCTACAGATAGAGAATTGTTTCTATTTTGTTCTGAGTGTGTGTGTGAGACATGCCAGCAGAGTCACAAGAAGCATTTTCTTTAAAACAAAAAAAATGACTTGCCAAACCTAAAAGGTTTGCCATACCCGCATTAAAATAGTACTTCACTTGTGTTTTATAATCCTTGCTTACATTTTACTTTGTTGCTAATATCCTAATTATGTTACTTTCCGGATTCATTCATGAAAAAATTTATTTCCGTTTCTCCCGTCTCTGGCAGACATGTACAACGTACACACACTCTACACTTAGCTGTATTCCTTGCCTATCTGCTGCAAATTTTAAATACATTTTTTATGGTTTATATCATACTGTATATAAGCTATCTGTGACTGTTCTGGTTCAGTTATTTTGCTCACTGGAGTGATCTTTTTTTTTTCCCCAATTTTTTTTATTAATTTTTAAAAAACAAACATACAAACCAAACACAAAGCATAAAAACATAAAAACATAAAACATCTTTTTTGAAAGCAGCTTGATCCCGGGTTACATCTCTTCGTACAGACATAAATTCAAATTCATGCTCACTTTTATATACCATTCCATATCTTATTACCATTCTAGATTTTCTATATAGCTTCTCCCCTCTTTTCACTTTCTTAATTCTATTTTATTTATTTCATCTCAATTTAAATCATTATACTTATATACTTTGTCTGTCCTGTTTCAACTGTCTATTATCTTTTCTCATTAACACAAAATTTATCCTGTAATCACTGATTGGAGTATGACACCTTTATATCTTTCCCCTAAATTTAATACTTAATATAATACATAACTTTCATTTGGATTCTGCTTAGTACATTCTAAAGCTACACACTATATTTAAAAAAAAGAAAAAGTATAAATATATAATATAATTAAAACAACAATCCATGCCAGTTAAACTCTATTGTTAAAATTAATATTCATTTAAATTTTAAACATTTTACACGTTCCTTTTCAAATAAGTATCATGCTTCTATGGGAACCTTTATAAATTTTGCGTAGTTACTTCCCCCCCATTTCACTTATGTTTTAAAACATTATGTAATTAAAATGTTCCCATTCCTTTTTAATTCAATTCTCTCATATTTCATTTCATTTATTTTGTTCAAAAAAGAAAAAGTTTCACTAAATTACATTGAATATTTTATCCCATTTTATAATCATGTTGTTCCAATTTTCTAACATTATTTCTAATACAAATACAACGATACAGTCTATATGTACCTTCGCAGAATCTCTTTTTCAGTTATATTTTTACCCATTATCTCTAAATAAATCCTGTTTCTTTATATCTTGTTTCAAACCCTTGTAGCTTCTCTTCCCTTCCTTCCTCCCTTGCTTCTTCACGCCCTTTTTACTCCCTTGTCTCTCCATCTCCATTTCCCTCTTCTGTATTCCTCTTTTCTGTTGCTTTCTGACATTATATCCACTTTTCACCTTATTTTTCCCTTTTTTGGTTGTTTTTTTAGGTCTTAAATTCTCCATTCTCTTTCTCCTCTTTCCCCTTTCTTCCCCAGATAAAGTTACTTGTTCATTAAAGATGGCTTCTTCTTTGTCCCAATCTTCTTGTTCTTGTAGTTTCTCATAGGTAGAAATCACCATTTCTAAAAAGTTGAAAACAGAGCCAAAAGAGCCCTTCCCTTCTTGTTCCTCTTCTTTATATTTTTTAAATTCAATTTTCAGTTCATCCACAAGTGATGCCATTATAAAAAAGATTTTTAAACAACCACCCACTGGAGTGATCTTGAGATGCAAAAATTTCTGAAATTTTTCATGCACCTGAAGAGTAAGATGTAAGATGCCCTGACACAATTCACAAAGTCCTTCTTTTGGCCCCAGAAATTCTCATTTCAGGTGAAAGAAGTTTATTATACCTACTGCCTTTGCTGCAGGAGTTAATTCAGGAAGCTTCTCAGTTTTCTGCTTCATGGATTCATGTAAATATTGCCCAGATGAAGCATTGTGCCCCTTCTTTTACTTGGAAGAGAAATCCATTTGCTTACATGAGTTTTGAACTCTCAAACATGACAACACAATTACTATTTGCAAAATAATCATGCTTGTTCAATAAATTCCAACAAATAAACTGATTTCAAAATTTCAGACAAAGAAACATTACGGTAATATGTACCATATTATGAACATACCCTGCTTACTCGAATTATGATTAATATGCAATATGGACATATCCTTGATTTTCTATTTTTTTCCCTCATTTTAAAATGGATTGTGTGGATAAAGATTGCAAGTTTGCCAAAAACCACCTTAGGAGCTTCATTAAGATCTGAACCTCATTTCTCATTTCCAAGCTCAGTTAGCTATGGCACCGTTCTGATTATTTAGTTACTCCTGCATCTGAGCCCCCGTGAAGAAGGACATCACATAATATAATAAAGCCTGCTTCCTGTTCAAGAGATGAACGTCTCAAGATGGTGCCTTATATTGCTTAAGATGAAACACTAGAAATGGATCAGTGTGTTTTGTCAAAACACATATATTAAGCTACTCTGAGAGTCAGATGGGTTTGTACCTAAATTTGACAAACAAACAAACAAACAAACAAATAAAGGTGGAATTAAAATTTCTTTATTCTCTGCGTGATACCCAATCTTTCTTTCCTAGCCATATTTAAATTTCCACCCCACAACAGTGCCAGTTCAGGACGGTTCTCAGAAATCTCACAAAACTGTGAGGTAATAAAGGGTCTTTGACACAGAACCTTATTAGTTATGCAGTTCTTTTCAGTTTCAATCTCAAGCTGTGTGCATTCTTTTTTCATCCTCCGAAAACCATCAAGGCCCCTCATTTGCCCTGTACATCTGTTGGGATTAATTGAATTGCAAAGTATTCTGTTTTGAGAAACCTGTTCTCTTCTTCTATCCATTCACACTCTCCAGGAGCTGGGGTTACTTATTTACAATTCCTTTTCAGTCAAATCCTTCTCATGGAAAGCAAATTTGTCAAATTTGTACTAAATATGTACTATAAAAGAACAATATTCAGTTATAGACTAAAATATTTTCAAGAAGCAGAAAGTACTTTGGAAAAAAATGTCAAAGTAGGATACTAAAGGATAGCACACTGCAGGTGTCTCTTCCACAACAGGAGACGAAAAGGGTTGTTATTAAGAAAGGTAAAATACAAGTTGCATGCAAACTATTTTAGATGGCTCCATTGCATTGCAGGCAACTTATAAGAAGGTTCATTTTCAAATTTTAGGTATAAAAGCCTGAATATTAAGTGTACCAGTTTCATTGATAATAAAAATTACAACTTTTAGAATATCTTCCACGATAAAACTATTTTTTTCCCAAAGACAAAATTGCAGCCACTTTTCTTTGTATGACTGAACCAATATTAAGATCCAAGAGCATGATTACCTATTTTCATTAACAAGCTCAATAGCCAGAGAGTGTTTTATAGAATACTGTCCTCCTTTGAGCTCAAACAATAGAATGGAAAAAAAGACCCAATGATTTCAGACTATTAGGAGGGTCCAGATATTTGGAAAGTGCAGTTAAATACTATTTTGAAGATATCAGAGAAAAAAAATATGACGTTGGTACCTGGATTATTATTTTTGCGCAGTAGAATACAAATGAAGTCCTGTCCACACTTAACTACTACGTTACATGAATTAAACGGTCTGTTGCATTATGTTTATGAAAAGCCACTCTTCCAAATGCTTTAAACTTTTCAAGTGCACTCAATAATAGATATTCCTTCATTGTTTTCTTGTCTCTAAAAACCTGCCAAACAATAAAGCAGCTCATCTCATGCTTCAACCTTTCCTGACATTCCTGTTGAGAGAAATAATGTAATACACACATAAACAGTCAAGGCGAGTCATATTTGATTTGTTTACTGTTTTTTTATCTGCTTGATGCATTTCTATTATCTATTTTAGGAAACGACTTTGTGCAAAAGAAACAAGAAACTAGTTTTTATGATTTTGCTTTTAAATCTTATGAGAGTAACTTGGAACTCAACCATCTAGTGGGGAATTAGCAGCAATTTGTCCGGAATGGTAAATCATCTCAACAATAAATCAGATAACTTTTCTTTGATCATAGAAGCATTCTGGAAGCAACAAAAAAAAAATATTCACTAAAATAATTTGTGATGCTCATTTAGGTCAAATGTGACCAAAAATAATTTTAAGCCAAAACTGTAGTTCTTAGTTAAATGTGAATGCTATCCTATTCTGTTTCAGTATCATCTGTCTCCAGACTGTAATGCAAACATTTGCTAGAAATCAAACCTGTTTGTTTGTTTTCTGACTAAAAAGGTTTTGTACAGTGAATGGGATAAATGTATTCCATGCCTCAGATCTAAAAGCATATCTTAAAAAGCAAATGTATAACAGGAAAAGTGTGGTTTAGAATGGCTCAACCAGTTATTTTATCATTGGCCCATAACTTTATTCTTTCAGAGAAGAATCAGAGATGAGTGGGTTGAGAGCATATCTAGTCACATTATTGTGGACATTCAACAAACTATCAGTCAGAGGAAAGGGAAATGAACACTTGAAAGACTGAGAACTCTTGTTTGCAGTTTAGTTTACTGCTCATCTCTTGTTGGTGGCAAGAACTCTAGATTGTGAGAGTCCTTCTGGACTTGAAAATAACCAGAAAATCTAAGGGAGTTGTAGTAACCACGACTTTTACTTCTTATTCATTTCTTTATACCAATTGGTATGTAATCTGTGGCCTTCTCCGGAAAAAACATACCTTGCTTTAATGATATCCATCTGTAATACAATTGCTAAGCCACCCATAGTCACCTTTGGTGAGATAGGCAGCATGTAAGTTTAACACATAACCAAGCAAGTAAATAAATAAATCTCTTATGAACCAGCTTCCAAAGATGCCCAGGAAGATGGTCTTTCAGGCCTATGGCAACATTTAGGAAAGTTCTGAAAATTTAATTTCATCTTCATTTATTCTTGTACAGAATTTTCAAGGGGAATTATTCTATCATTCTCTTTATGCCTGTTCTGGTTTTTCTTTTGCGTAAGTAAGAGTTAGGGTTTCTAGATATTAGCAGTCTTGGCTATTTTATTGTTGTATGATTCTTATAGTCACATCCTATTGTTTGAAGAAGCAGGATGGAAAGAATATTGATATTTTTGAACTTTGACACAGAAGAAGATTCTTTTTTTTTTTAATAAAGTTTTATTTGGGTTTTCACACACAAAATACAAGTAAAACATCTTTTCTGAAAATAGCATGGTCCCAGGTTGAACTTCTTTATACAAACACAAAACTCAATTTCATGCTCCTTTTTGTGTTCTATTCCATATCTTATATTATTCTACATTTTCTATATAGTTTTTCCCCTCTTTTAATTTTCTCAATTTTATTTTGATTATTTCATCTCAATTCAAATCATTATATTTATACTTTTGTCTGTTCTGTTTCAATTTCACATTATCTTTTCTCATTAAACAGATTTTCTCCTGTAGTTACTAATTGGAATATGACACCTTTATATCTTTTAATTACATCCATTCAACTCTTATTTAAACTTCAATAAATACCTTAAGGTTATGACCTTCAATATAATATATAATACATAACTTCCAATCGAATTCTGCTTGGTACATTCTTATAATACATACTATATTCTTTTAAAAAAAGGATTATAAATATATGTAATTATAAACCCTCATTCCATTCCAATCCAGTTCTATCATTAATAATCATTAAAATCTTAACATCTTTAACACTTCTTTTCAATTAAATATCATACTTCCTTAAAGACACATATAATCTCCATAATTAATTTTTCCCTTATTTCTCTTCACATATATTTTGTAAATCATTAAATATTCATTTTGTTACATTTATTTATTAACAAGCATTCCACTGAATTATGATAGCTATTTTATCAAACATTTTAATCATAATGTTTCATATTTTCTAAAATTATTTCTGTTTCTAATATAACAATACTATCTTATGTACCTTTGCAGAATCCCATTTTCCATTAAATTTTCACCCATTATCTCTAAATAGGCCCTGTTTCTCTGTATTTTGCTTCTGCCCTTTATAACTTCTTTTCCTTTCTTTCTTCTCTTTCATCTTCTCCCTCCCCTTTTTACCCCCTTGGCTCTCTACTTCTAATTCTCTCTTCTGCATTTCCCTCTTCTAGTTGATTTCTGATTTTATACTTATTTTTCACTCTATTTTTTTTAGTTGTTTTTCCCAATCTTATACTTTCCATTCTCTTTCCCTCCTTTCCCTTTTCCCCCCCACCTAAGATTACTTGTTCATTAAAGATGGCTTCTTCTTTGTCGCAATCTTCTTGTTCTGCAGGCATTTCTTGTTATTTCTCATAATTCCAAATCTCCATTTCTAAAAACTGAAATACGAAGCCAAAAGAACCTCTCCCTTCTTGTGCATCTTCTTTGTACTTTTTAAGTTCTTCTAAAAGTGGAGCCATTTTAAACCGTTTTAAACAACCACCCGATTGATTTTAGTCATTCAAATACGATAACCAAAAATCCAGAAATCATCAAGTAATCCAAATAGTCCCGAGTTATATCTTCTTATTTCTTTTTCGACTTTCTCTTCCTGGGGTTTTTGTTGCAATATTTCAGTTAGAATGTATCTTTTGGAAGTCTTGTTGAAATTTTGCTGTAAGTTCTTTTTTAATTCCAGGCAGTCTCCTCACTTCCAGATCTTGCCCTTTTATTCTTTTTCTCTCCTTTCCTGTTTTCAAAAACTTCTGATTATCCAGAAATCTTTATTATCCCTTTGACTTTTTATTTTCAGCATTAAATGCCTATTAATGTCAAAGTGGATTTTTTCCAATTTCTTGCTTAAGTCTCTTAGCTGTCAGTATAGGAAAAGGAGAAAAACAAAAACAAATCTTTTCCCTTTTCTCTCTCCTTCGCAGCTTAAAAATCTTCTTAGGGAACAATGTTATTTTATTTTTTTAATAGTTTCAATTCCAGGGTACCTTATTTGTTGCTTTTGCTGTTTGACCTGGTCAACCAAAACTTTCTCTTCTTATCTTACTCCTGCACATTCTTTTCCGGTTGAGTTCTTCTTTGTGGTGGCCATTTCTGACCACCGCTATAATCGCCTTCGGAAAAGGGAGTAAGGGCCAGCTGGGGAGGAGAGATGTGGCTCTCCTCAACCCTACAGGCAGTCTCCCCCCTCTTCACCACCTCTACGGGGTGGCTTAGCCCCGAAACCAGCAGGCTCGGGGCGCTCCAGCGGCGAGCACGGATCGAAGCCTCTCAGAGACGAGGTTTCGGTCTGTTGCTGAAGAAGCTCAGACCGGAAGCCAGAAGAAGATTCTTGAGAATAATATGGATAACTAAGAAAGCAAAAAATTATGGGGGGTGGAAGTTTTTTCGAGTGGGGAAAAGGGAAGAAGAAGTGATGGAGATTTCAAGATTGTCCAAAGATTAATTAAACTGAGCAGCGTTGGTTCGGGATGGAAGGATTTTTTCAAAACAGCTTGTTTTTAGAGACTGATTGTCGGCCTCTGGTCACCTAGTACTCATGGGAGCCCTTGGAGCGCTGAAGGACGGGTGGGCCTTGCCTCATGGAATACAAGCGACTTTGAGATGAATGTTTGTCCATCAAACTGAAGTGAAATGGTTCCTTAGTCCAAAAAAAAAAGAAAGCCAGTGCCTTTGAAAACACCATTGTTTTTGGACAGATGCCTGGCGCTCCTAGATTGGGATTTGGCACATGGGGTGCACCTTGAATGCAGATGTGGATTTCAGAAAAGCAAACTCTAAGCTAAAGAAAAATGTATGCTTCCAGATAATGGCAGATAACCATATTTTCATAGGACAATGTTGTTGTAAGATATGTTAAGAGGGCTTATTTTCATTTTAATGTTAGCTCACCAATATTTTAATTATGTTATGACCCAAGCCACCTAAGCAGAAGCAGGCATAGATAGAGTCCTTTTATCATCCTGTTAGCTGCCACAACAAACACTGTAACAATTACTGGTAATGTTCCCTCCACACTTCCCTGAAGGCAGTCACCCACAGTCCCACAAACAAAAGCTGGTCACTAGTCAATAGACAAAATCAGTTTGGAAAGGCAGAGAGAAATTCCAAAGAGAAGGACCAAGCTTATAAGGCAAGGTCCAGAGTCAAGGTCTCAAGGGCAAGGCAATAGGTCAGACAGGTCCATGAGGTCAAAGCCAAGTCCACAAGGCAAAAGGCAAGGCAAGGCACAAGCAAAAACAAAAATTAAGGCTAAGTTCTTCCAAAGCCAGGGGAGCGTAAGCCAAATCAAACAAAAGACAAACTCCCCTGACTTCTCCTTAAGTCAACCCATGGCAGGTGTTCCTTGTGAAGAGGGGCAGGGCCACCATCTCTCAAGCAGCCTCACAGCTTTCCTTTGAGTTTGCTTCCACATTACTCTCTGTGCCTTGGATCAAGTGGGAGTGGGAACTGTTCCTCATCAGAGGGGATATGCTCCTCTCAGAACCACTGCCTGTCTGTAGTCGATCCTGCCATATCTGTGAGGGCAGACAGCTCTCCGTCCAGTTGACCACCTCCCCGAATGCCTGAGGAGACTGGTACAGCATCATCCTCAGCCCCCGGCTTCTCCAAACATTCCAAGGGAGATGTGTCATTCCCATCAGATGGTCCCAGTTCCAACTCCTCCTCCTCTTCTGAATCAGGATCTGATGGTACCATGACATAACTAAATAATAAAATTAGGGGGGCATATGATTTCAATACAGTATGTATACGTGTGTGAATGCACACAGGCATATTTGGTTATGCAGAAGAATTCTGTACATCAAATCACTTTGCAGACTAAGCAGGCATATAGAACATTTTATAGTCTAGGTGGAGTAAATAAAATTTTCCTTCCAATCATCATTCAACTCACAGCTCTCTTCTATACTATATTTGAATATGCATTTCCATCTATAGTCCTGTGCAATTATCCTATTTAAGAGCTATATTAGAACAAAAACAACATCAAACATGCATTTCATGGAACTAATTAGTCAGATCTACAGGTAAGACTTTCTTCTTATTAATCATATATCTTCCCAGGGAGACTTAACATTATCTCATGAAGAGAATTCTGTATTTTCACTTGTTGAGAAAAGACACCTATGAACTGAGCAGAACTCTTGATAAACCATGTAGTATTCTTGATAGTAATAAACATATAGTTTGCTATTGTCCTCTTCCGGTTTGTTTTCTGACTTGCCAGTCTAGCCAATAACGCTAACATTTCCTGCTGCTCACACCTAGGGATTAGTGTGGAAATCAGCCACGTGCAACTAATTTCTATCCTTGTATGTTCAATAGGACACATAAATTTACTGATATATAAGAGAGGGCAAATATTAGAATGATTGGCAGTATGAATTCTTAAGGACAGAGCGATCATTCCATATCTGTATAAATTGAATCTTCAGTAACTGATTGAAAACTATAGGATTGCCAACAGTCCTGAACTGTGATTAAGTATCTAAATGTGGTTCATTCTCTGGAGAAATGGGTGTTGGAAAATCAGTGTCTAACTGCAGTGACATAATCTTATAATTTTGTAGAAGTGCAGAACGTAATTGTTTCATATTTTTCAATCCAAGCGGCATCTTCTTGTTTTTATGATCTTTTGCAATATTCAGGATTCACTGTCTACTGAAATGAATACAATATAATCCTATACTCTAATGTAAGAATCTCATCATCATGTCAGAGCAAACACAAGAACCTGGCAATTATTTTCTATTTAAAAAGTTCTAACTCATTAACACCAGCAGGTTGCATTGGGCAAAATGTTATGCTCCAATACAAAGGTCAATTATTATTCTCTTTGCTTTAGCGGATAGTAATTATTATCCTTGGGGGGGATATCACCATTGAACATAGCTGGGAGACAACTGATTTTGAATAATCCAAGATCAGAAATTTTCTGGTTTGAAGCTGGATATCCTTGATAGTTCAAAAGCATTTAACTATCCATCCTTCCTGTGGCTTTTCTGCATCTTTGAATGCACCTTTTGATGTTTTCCCAAGAGTTCTGGGAAAGGAGAAGTGTTATATCAACCTACTTCTCTTGCATATAAAGATTTATTAGGTGTGAAGTGATGAATTACCATATGTTGGAACATGACAGTATCTCAGTATAACACACTTTAAAGGAAAAAGTAATTTCTTTTATTGCATATTTTTGAGATGAGCTCAGGTCAGCTAGGTGCTGCCACTTAGCTATTTGGAATTGTAAAAAAGATTTAGTGGGGAAAAAACAGATGTAGGAAAATATAGATTTCCGCAGCTGTTGAAAAATACTTTCTATTTATAAATTTTGTTATAATTTTATCTGAGAAGTGTTTGATAAAGTGAACCTTAATTATAAATTACAGTCTGGGTCCTACATAAAAGAAATCCATTTTCCATTTAAAACCACCATTCACCCATCTTATGAAAGAGGGAATTCAGATCATTTTTTTAATTTTACAAGACTACAATATGGATAGTCTTTAAAATCACCATAAATCAAACTTAACTTGAAAGAAATTCTATCTTTACTTTTTATGTCCAATATTAGATGAATAACTAAATGATATAGCCTAATCAGCTTTCTGATTTTTCTAAAAATAATTTTTACTACTAATGCTTTTGATCAACTAACTTATTATTACAAAATAAATAAAACAATCCAAAATCTCTGAATTGCAGGACACAAAACAATGAATCACAGGACAAATACCGAAATAAACTTAAAATTTAAAATCTGACCATAGTATACTGACTATTTATTAATAGCCTAGTACAGAACTGACAAACAGTAATGAAAAATAATTAAAAACACAAATTTGAAGTATATTATATATGTTAGATTTTTGAACCCATGAAAAGTAACTTTCTCTCTTAATTTTCACTTAACAGAATTTTGAACACAATTTCTGAAATATTTGAATTTTTAAAAACCCTATTATATCATTAATTTACCATTCATAGTATAATGATATTATTTCAACTTTTCTGAAGCGATGTATTCAGTTAAAAGTCATCCTTACCAGGGTGTTTATGAAAGAATGAAAGGGCAGCAACTAAAATGTACAAAGACTAAGTTTTGGAAATCTCCACTCTGCATATAGGTTCCTTACAAAATTTACAGAAAGAAAATGGAATAATGTGTTATATCTCTAAAGGTGCTTTTCCCACAGAGTAAAGAAATTTTTTGGATTAAAACCCTTTCAAAAACATAATCTTCCATATCTCTTGGGGAGGATATAAATTGGAAAAAGATTCTAGGCAATGTGTATCTTTGTGTGCATTGAACTATTCATTCAGAAGACAAGCTTTGTAATGCACAAATATCCATATCAAGCACTCATTTTGAATTGATAACATAGAACTGTCCTTCATGCTCGTAACGGAAGATGTTCCTGGTTGTCTCCACATGAAGGTGGATATGCCCAATCAAACAAATCAATGTTTCAAAAGACTTTCATATCTCCAGAATAAGGTAAAGATAAAGGTTCCCCTTGCACATATGTGCTAGTTGTTTCTGGCTCTACGGGGTGGTACTCATCTTTGTTACAAAGCCTAAGAGCCAGCTCTGTCTGAAGATGTCTCCATGGTCATGTGGCCAGCATGACTAAACGCCGAAGGCACATGGAATGCTGTTACCTCATCACCAAAGTGGTCCCTATTTTTCTATTTGGATTTTTGCATGCTTTCGAACTGCTAAGTTGGCAGAAGCTGGGACAAGTAATGGGGGTTCATTCCGTTACATGGTGCTTTGGATTCAAACCGCCAAACTGCCGACCTTTCTGATCGACAAGCTCAGCCTGTTAGCCTCTGAACCACCACCTCCCCACCTCTGTATCTCCAGAATACATCTAGCAAATTGCAGTTATACATGCTTTTGACTTGAATGGTAGATCCTAAAAGAAGGAAAGTTACACACATCATCCATTCCAAAAATTGGCTTTGTCCAATTATCACCTTAATTCTCTCAATAACTGGCATTTTGCCACATGAGATTTTTTGAAAAATCAAGGTCACTGACTTCAAGATCTTGATAACCCAATTTCTTCAATGTGGTATTTCTTGTTTCATTTCACAAATTGTACTTAATTTCCTGGCAAATCATATATATGGAACCACCTTGGTGCAAACCAATACATACAGTAACGTAGTAGGAATTTTGGAAGACCTACCCCCACACCTATATCCCAAAGTGTATAATACTTTTCATCTCCTTGGTAAGACTATTTATATTTTTCATAAGAGGAGATATCAGATAGTTGAGATTTGCTCATATGTTTTGGGCATTCAAAGAAAGCACTGCTCTATAGATGAAATATTGTTGTATAAACTATAACCAATGCTTGCAATTACAAGAAAAAGAGAGACAGCTTTCCTGATCACCTCTAATTGCCACCCATTGTAAATCAGAGAAGAAAGCTAAATAATATTTTGTAGGAGAAGCAGTCTCTGCTTACTGTTGGTATTATTCCAACTAGTTTGGATTTCTTCCAATCTATTCCAATCAACAACTTGAATCCTGCATCATAAGTGAAGCTTTAATACTTTGAAACTGCCTCTGAATGCTTAGTTCATAAAATATAAAAGCGGGTATCATACACATACATACAAAGCCCATCTCCAAAGCTCTGAATAATGTCTGTGAACAGCTCATGTTGATATTAAGTTGAATTTACGGCAAAAGAGATTCATAGAAAATTTTTAGTCCCCAGTTGGCTAACTTAAAAATCTCCAATAATGAGCTGCAGAGAAAAATTGCGTGAACAATTCAGTTGTACACAGATCTGGTCTTCCAAAGTGTTATTCGAAGTTACTGAGGATTTGAAAAGCATTGAAAATGAATAGTTTCCTTTTCAACTTGTGCATAATGCAACTATAAATGAGAAGGACCTTGGCCAAGCTCAAAATATATTTTAAGACTACCTGAAGAAGAAAGTGTCACTTAGATGTGGTTTCTTTGCTATATTGTTAATTAGACTTGCTAAGAAATGCACATTTGAGACAGGTCCAGCACTGCTAAATAGTCAATTTTCTTAAGAATGGGTTGATGACCCCATTTAAGCAATATGTTCTACTTTCTTGGATTTAATGAATTCGCTCAGTCTCTCTAGGAAGATACCCCTACCTACAATTTTTGAATCAGAAAAATGGACTTTGAGAAGAAAAAAAACCTTGCTTTGTGAGCTTTTTTCTTATTTCAAATTCATGCATTCTGACATTAGACGATAGTAGAAATTTAGAACTTTTAAAAGAAGGCTGAAATAGAAGAAAGAAAATACTATTATTTAAATTATCTGCTACATAACAAAAATGAAAGAGTTTAGTCTAAATCAGGAATGTTGTTACAAGAAACAATATTATTCAGGTAGTTAATAATATCTTCTTTTTATTTTTTATTTTTATTTTCCAAAAGGCTTTTATTGAAATTAAAATATTAAAATACAAATATGTCTATAAAGAGAAAAATAGGTAGATACAATTCACCATTGTTCTCTGATATACAAAAAAAAAGATGTTGGCTATATTTATACATTCCAAATATTCATACATTTCAACAGGTTTTCATTAATCATATGGGTATACAAAGCTTATAGTTTATTTTTAACCTATGCCTTTCCTATTTCTACTGTCTATCCATTAATACCAATTGTTCCAAGTTACATAGTAACCTGAGTCTTCCTTGTTATTCAGTTCTATAGTGAGTCTATCCATTTCTGCGCATTCAAATGTTTTTTGAATTATTAAACAGTCTGACAATATGGTAGACATTTTCCAAGCTTGTGCTAGTGCAATTCTTGCTGCTATAATAATATGTATAATCAAATATTTAATCTTTTTGGAATATTTACCCTTAATAATTTCCAGGAGAAACAATTCAGGTTTCAACTCTATTCGACAGTGGGTGATTTCATTTCGCCATTTTTGTATTTTGATTTCTAGGCATAGCCACCAGACATGGAAGAAAGTACCTTGGGCTTGTTTGCATTTCCATCAGTTAGGGTTTAGGTTGGGATACATCTTTGCAAGTTTTGCTGGGGCTAAATGCCAATGGTAAGACATCTTGCATTGATTCTCTTTATATGAGGCAGATTTTGTTAGAGTATAATTTTTATTCCACATTTTCCCCAATCTTCTAATTCAATATTATATCCAAAATTTTTGGCCCAGGCTAACATTGGCCCTTTTACTATTTCCTCTTCTAGGTCAAAATTTAATAAATAAATGCATATTTTTGATAGTAATTTCTCTACTCTTCTTTTCTCTTCTAATTTATCTAACTGAGTTGCATCCAATTCAAATCCATATTCCTCCAAGTTTTGTCTTTTTTTAATAATGCAATTGCAACTGGAGATATGGCCACCAGCCCCTGTGTTTTTAATTCTTGGTTAGTTTTTAACATTCCTCGGTTGTCCAAAATCTGATTATATCCGGCCATTTTACTAATATCCAATGTGTTGGGGTGGATCATTGCCTCCATAGTAGATAGCCATCTTGGGATTATAATGTAATTTTTTTTCCTAATTTCCTCCAGGTCTGGATCAGCGAATCTTGTAAGATATGTCTATGGAAGTGTAGGAGTTTCTTATTTCTGGCATTCCATATGAAGGCATGCCACCCCATCTGAATATCATGTTCTTCCAAGGTCAAAATTCTCCTATTATTTAAATCAATCCGTTCCCTAATCCAAACTAAAGATGCTGCTTTATAGTAAGTCTCCCAAGATGGGAATCCAACGATACTTCTACTATTCTATAGATAAATTAATTTTATCTGCGCTTTTTTCCCTGACCATACGAATTTTGTGGTTATTTTATTTAAGTCTTTAAAAAAAATAGCTAATTTTATGGGGATCGTTTGAAATAAGTAAAGTATAATTTGGGCAGAATATTTATTTTGATTGTTGCAATTTTCCCTAATAACGAAAACTGTAATTTCCCCTATCTATCCAGGTCATTTTCAATTTGTTGTATATTTTGTATATCTTCTGAATGCTATTATGATACCATTCGTAGCAGCATAACTCTGGAACAAAACCCTGAGCTCTAATGAATTGTTCAAAGTTGCAATAGTGAATATTAGACTTCTTTTTTGGTCCTTTGAAGTCTTAATTAGAACAGAAATGAACAATTCAGAATCAATCAGTCAAATAAGAAAGAAGATAATTTCTTGTTTGTACCAAGCATTTCTAAGTTGAATTAAAGTGCAGTGAGAGGCCAACTCCTCAGTCTACTCTACTACTCCTAATATTAATTATCACACTTTTGAGACATTGCATACACAAATAATATCTTAAGGAATGATTAAGAAGCAGTTTTAGTGGCTTTCAGGAGACTGATGTCCTGACTTGCACTCCCAGAATAACTAAATACCATTTTTTTCCTCAAATCATAAGGTCACATTTTTAGTAAAAAAAAGTTTAATTTCCAGAGAGCACCTAAAGCAATAAAGAGTGTTGTACACTTTAAAGCCATTATTATCTTATAAGGTTCCATGAAAAACTATATACCATAATATGGAACATAAAAGTGCATTATGGTTGTACTGGCTAGGAGCTGTACTCCCCTAATGTTGTGACCATTTTCCTGATTTTGCTTTTTATTTTATATTTGATGTTTGAATTAGAGACTATGAAATTTTATTGTCTCTAGTCCTCGTGTATAATAGCAGGTAAGCAAAATTGTCCTGCTTTTATAGTGGAAAACTATTTTTCATGAATTCCTCTGCTTTCTTGCCTTTATTTAATATATCCTTTAAATCTACATGGGAATAAGGACAAGAGCTAATTTATTTTAATGGGCCACACTCATAAAAACAGTTCATTCTCTCTGTTACAAACTTTAGGGTCTTCTGTACAGAAAAACTAATGCATTTGTAGATAACATGGCCAGGCTGTGCGGGGGGAGTTCTCCCAAATTGTTAGAACTCAAGATTATCTATGAGACCAAGTTTTAGAAGTTTCAAAAGTGACAGATTAAAGTCCTCCTCCACCCAGTGCATAATAAAGTTGGGAAATTTGTTTTAAAAGCCAATTTTGAATGAGACACATCCATGGAGAATCAGACTATAATCTAACAAAAAAAAAGTAAGCATATAGATCAATATAACCAAGAAATAGGGTCCTTAATATACTTGGACATGTAGAGTTACTTATGAATAATTTCCTTTACTGCTCTTCATCTGTAATCTTTTAAAGTTGTAGCAACGTTTCTGCAGAATCTCATCTGCCATCATCAGGCTTCTGCTTACATGTTGTCACTAGTTCAGATGAAATAAGTTTGCTCCAAAGACATAGGCAAAGACATTCTCATTCCATAAAAGTAGGGTTGGATAAACTCACTTCCCTCTTGCATTTGACAAACTAATTTTCATTTTTTCTTTTTCTAATGAAATAAAACTAGGTGAAGAGTGTAAAAGAATGCAAACCGGTTCATTGTACCCACTTTGTTTATATCAGCATTCTTTGAATGGGATTAATTTCATGGCCTAATTAGATTGAACAGCTATAATCATAATTATGAGATGCATGTAACAGAAATGTAGGAAGCTAAATGAAAAAAAATAAATGTACTTTTCTTTTGCCAACTTATTAACCTGCCTATAATTTCCATCATTTAAGCAGGACCAACTGCATAGAGGATTTCTGAATTTATACATACAGACAGACAGACAAACACAATATAGAAGCCTGATGATGGCAGCTGTGCCAGAATGGTTTTTTCTTCATCCTGATTGGTTGGGAGTCTTGGTCTATGTTTATTGGTCTTGGAGTTTGCTGTGTTCTGCTTGATTGGTGTTTCTAATATCTTCTGTGTGTTTTGTGGCTTTTTTTTATCTTGATTGGCTGGCAACATTGTGTTCCTGTATTGGAGGCTTTTAGTGCAGCTTGGCTCCAAGTAAATGGACAGCCAACAGTTATTAGGAAACTAGGTTTCATCTGGGTGCCTGGTTGGGGTGTGTTTGAGCTGAAAGTATCAGGGGGGATCTGTTTGTGTCCAGGTGTTTGCCTGGCTTGTGGTGTGGAGATTTTTTGTTTGAGAGTGCAGGCCTCCAAATAATTGACAGTCTGGTGGAATCATCTCTTCTATTCATGCTTTCAGGTCTTTTTTCAATCTCTATGGCTTCTCTGATGATTCTGTGGCTGGGGTTTTCTATAGAGGCTAGGGTTTTGGTGCCATTGAAGTTGATGCTATGACCTGTGGCTTTCATGTGTTGGACTAGTGAGGAAGTGTGTACCAGCTTTTTTACTGTATTTTTGTGTTCATCCGGGTGGGTACTTATTCTTTTATTGGTCTGTCCAATGTATGTGTCAATTATTTGGAAGCCTGCACTCACAAACAAAAAAAATCTCCACACCACAAGCCAGGCAAACACCTGGACACAAACAGATCCCCCCTGATACTTTCAGCTCAAACACACCCCAACCAGGCACCCAGATGAAACCTAGTTTCCTAATAACTGTTGGCTGTCCATTTACTCGGAGCCAAGCTGCACTAAAAGCCTCCAATACAGGAAACTCAATGTTGCCAGCCAATCAAGACAAAAAAAGCCACAAAACAGACAGAAGATATTAGAAACACCAATCAAGCAGGACTCCAAGACCAATAAATACAGACCAAGACTCCCAACCAATCAGGATGAAGAAAAAACCATTCTGGCACAGCAGTAGGCTAGCCCCAAATTTAAAACTGAAACAGCTGTAAAAGCCTGACTCACAGACGAACAGAATACAGAAGCCTGATGATGGCAGATGAGATTCTGCCGAAACGTTGCTACAACTTTAAAAGCACAACTATAATAACGTGGGAAAATACCCGAACAAAGCCGAATAACATACATGTAAGTACCCGCGAAAACTTAAGAATGAATATAATGCATATAATCATAGAGAACTGTTAAAAATTATAAGTAAATGCCCTCCATGTATATTTCTGTCAAGATTTGTGTTCTGGGACAATGGCCCTTTTATTGAAAAATATCTCCAAATTTATTTTCTCTCTCTCTTTATCTCTGCCACTATAAAAGTAGATAAAAAAGGACTAGATGCTATTAGTTCAATGTTTCTTTGAAGTCTTATTTGTTTATAACTCAAAGGTTATTTTCAAGGATTATATCTGGAATGTCTCTGGACTAAACAAATAAGGAAAAACTTTACAAAACACCAAAAAAAAAAAAAAAAAACCATCAAGAAATTTACTGAACAAATAGTCCTTTTAAATAGTCTATTTTTAGTCTATCAATAATTTTCTTAGGTAACAATATTACTAAAGAGGTATATTTCTTAGGATTTTCATTTATCATTTTAATAAAAAGCAGTTGAAAGACACACTTATTGCAGTGTATCTTTAAAAAGGAATACATATTTTGAAACTAAAACCAATTATTCAAACAAGCGATGCACCGGAAGGTCAATAAATGGCATTTGCCTTTGTGGTAATGTTTTGTTTTCATTGCACTCTTATTTCAAATGAAAGTATATATATATTTCGAAACATGGGAGTCTTTTTATTCATCATCATTATTCTGTGTTCTACATTCAGTGTAATTTAGTTTCAAAGAAATCCATCATTTTGGCCTACTAATCTATATGTATAAAAGTGAAATACCATTCATGTATCATCACAACATCTCCAGAACCGTAAAGCCTACAAACTTGAAATTTGGCATGTATGTTCCTCTTGGCTTCTAGATGCTCACTAAAAAAGGATTTTTCAAAATGACTATCAGAGCATTAGTATTTCCTATAATTATTATTATTAACATGCTCTGATGCTAAGGAGTTCTGCTCTCCCTGCTGAACTGAAAAGAAATCTGTTCCAAATGCAAAACACAAGGAGAGGAGAGGAGTTTCAGTTTCACAGCACCAAGCAGTTTTAGTACAGAACAGTTGAGCTAAGCCACACCCAAGCTCCTTGCTGTCTCCTTCTTGCTAACACAGCAAATACTGTTTCAGTTTCCAAACAGCCCTCAATTCTCTCACACACTGACAGGATGCTAGCCAGATGAATACCGATGGATGCTGGCAGACAAGAAGCAGAATTTTTTTCCTGTTATTTTCCTCCCCCAAAACTAAGCCCAACCGCATAGTTTCATAGTGAAGCATGGTATCGAACTAGTATTAAATAGAAAGGAAGGGATGAATGTTTATTAACTCAAAAGTTAACATAAATCTAACATGCATTTTGCTGTGACTGCCTACAAAACCAGCTTCAGAATTGTTGCGTATGCTTTCACTGTTCACATTTTAGACTTTCTTTGTCTTGTCTGCATATATAACCCCTGAGCAAATTTAAAACTAGTGAATGAAATCTACAAGTTGTCTTAATGTCAGGACTGGAAGTTTGATCCTGTGCTCTTTCTTTTTAACATTTTATTTTAAGAAAAGTGGAACACTTTTGTTACTATTAAACACTTGAACTTTGATTTTCACTTTCTGTATGTGAAGAATTGATATGGACAGGCCTAAAATCAGCTACGTGGGTTGAGAATCTCAGCAGTGTTCACAAACAGACTTTGTACTATTTTATTTATTTTTTATTTGTCAAACATGTATTAGATAACATGTATATGTATAAACATGATTACGAATACATGAAATGGGTATGAATAAAAAAGGAACATTATGACCTTAGCTATGACTTAACTATGACCTTAGCTATGGGTGGTAGCTATAATGGGGACACATGTATTATACTTTATCAGACTAACCACAGAATTACTGAGCCAAATATGGACTGTGGCATAAAAAAGACTTCAGTTTTGTTGTATTTCATAAATCCAAGCAATCTATTTGCTTCTTTCTTCTCAGCCAAAATGGTAGGTGCTTAATGCAAATTCAAATCACCTCTGAATTTGACAAGATTCAGATTATGTTTGTGTAGATTAATCCCACATTTCATTAAATTTCTAACTGGGATCCGGCATCTCTTGAACTCTACTCATATTCTCAAAACATCTAACTTCTATGTTTCTGGATGTTTTACATAGCCAAATGTCCATGGAATTTGTAAAATTGGTAAACCAACTAGCAAAACCTAATAAAACTATCTTCTTTCTTTGGAATCTACATAGAACCTAGCACATATGTAAATATATCTATCCATACAAGGAAAGAATATATTTTCAGATTTACAAGCATGAAATGAATGTAACTTAAATACATAATACTGGTACAGGTTAATTGTTTTTTCTCTCTGTTCTATACATATCTCACATTTTCGTTTCAGCTTGTTGTTCGTTAGGTTTTTTATTTTCTGTTTTGTCTTTTTATTTTCTGTTTTGTCTTTTTCCCCTGTTTCATTTACTGGCCTTCTTATGCATAGCTTTCCACTGCAAAGCTCGCATTGTTTCCTTAAAGGTTTTTCCTTCTAAGCTTTAGCAGACCAAGAAGAAAACATAACCACCACTCCTCCGCCAGATATATTATCTCAGTTTGGCAGAGGAGAATTGAAAGAAGAAAATCTGCCCAGCGTGCCATCCTCACCAGAACAGGATAGGCAAAATACAATCTGATTAATGACCAAAGCAACCGGATTCTACTACAGACCATTTGTATTTTTTCCAGACAATTGCATGCATGTGTGTGTGTGTGTTTGTATTCATACTCAATATCACCAAGAATGAAAGTCTTATTGTGGGCATCAAACGCATGCAGTAATATCAGGGTGTGCCTATCTATGCAATGATACACAAAAACATAAAAGAAAAAAAAATCCACATATATGACCCAAAGGACTTGGAAATATTTTTTTAGAAATGCACTGCATTATAAATTTAATAATTAAAATAAATACATTCATTAACATGCAAAAAATAGCATATTTTGCTTTTCTAAAATATCTACCCAAGAGAAATATAACCCTGAAAAATCCAAATAAGTGCATCAAATTTAATAATGTTGGTGTTCTGAGTTGAAAATCAGATTTGCATTCCTAACAAAGATCAAGAAAAGGTTGTTAAAAATAAAAAAAAATAGCATAACTAGCAAACATCAACTAGCAATACCAACTCTGCCCATTGATTTAATAGCATTTCAGTGTAGCTATTGTATAATCTATTTTTTTTTAATGGATATATACTGTGGCCATCAAGTTATTCTTTATTTTTGTAGACATGTACAACAAGATTGTGTCATAAGGCCATTTTTATTTTTATCTTTTTCTGGGAAGTGGTGTGTAAATATGTTTATATCTGAATATGCATTCTTGCTGATTTGGGAATATTTTTCTGGAGGGTCTCCGAAGAGAGAGAATTCTAAACATGACCTTTTGATCATTTTGCTTGGAGGCAATAAATATGTCGAGCAGCATTGTAGCCAATGTGCTCACCTCTTTTTAACCATTCAATCCGTTCCTTTTGCCTAAGGGATCTTAATATAAACAAAAGAAACTGCAAGTATCAAATTTATATTTATTTGCATTGCAAAATTGTGCATGTTACCGAAGCTTACTAATGATTAAGGGATGTACGGCTTACATTCATAGCAGGAATATGATCTCTCTTATAGAAAGCATAAGTAGAAACAATCATCACAAGAATAAGAAAACGTTTACATAAAGTTCCTCAAGAATCACAGGCAGGAGGTGGGAGAGAAGTTTGAAAACATTTAATTTTTAACAAAATATTTTAAACTTTTAACCGTTAGACATGAAAAATATAGAAAATTGTTCATACTTGCTTTATAAATTAATTCTCACGAATTCAGTTGTTTTTGTTCCGAGGCTCTCAGTTTGCCTAATGATGTCCTGATCTTTGTCGTTTTCATTAAATACAGCGTATTCTGAATTGAAACAGAATATTGCTAGTTAATACATTATTATTTAGAAAAGTAGGATCCCAATTTAGCTAAAGGGCCAGACAATCTCTCAGGAGACTTGCTAGCAATAACTTTGCAAAGCTCCTTACTATCTTTAAATGAAATTCCACCCCCTCAAGGCAGCCATTCCTTCCATACCGAGAGAATCAGCTCACGTTAAGAAGCATTCTGGGCTAGCTCTGAGCTGCAGGTTCTCCAACTTCATTTGTTTGTTAATTTATAAAACCGGTACAAGATATTTTTCAAAATATAAACTTCAGAAGAAACACTGAAAAACAAAAGCTATTACTATAAATCCAGTCTATGTATCACCATTCTCTTGCACAACACAAAAAAGGGCTTAGAAGAACAAGTTGATATTTCAACAGTTTAGTCCAGGGATAAACATCACATGAGTCTCCAGATTTTGTTGAATTCCAATTCCCATCAGCTCTCGTCAGCATAGCCAATTACAAGGATAATGGGAATTGCAGCACATCTTCTGAGGAAAATAAATCACCCATCTCTCCACTGCTTTGGTCTCCAGATTTATTTGCCCATTATCATGCACAATACAAAGGTCTACACATCTGCAGATCAGGTTAGGCAATATCCAGTCGAGCATTTAGGTTCTAAATCATAAACAGAATGTAAATTGTGATAGCTTAACTGTAAATCTGAATTAAAATTCTTGAAGGCACCAAATGGAAAATACACATATAGGCCAAACGTAATGTTATCTCTCAAAATGTACAAAAACATGAATGGATATAAAAATCACATGAGTTTCTATTCAATTTTTTTGTTCCTTTTTCAGCTTTACTTATTTTTTACAATGAATATCACAGCTTAAATCAAACTTTTATCTATATTGGCCTAGTGCTCATACATATTTTTATTTAGATTTGTAGATTTATAGTTTCAAGTGTAAAATGTTTCTGTCAATATTTTATCATGGATCAGAAAACAGACATTAGGTTGTAATTTCATTTTTTAAATTTATTCTTCTAGTCTGATGAAATTACAGAGGCAAGATGAATGGCAGATTTATTTAGTTTATCATTTTATCAATAGAAAAATGAATAAAGTAAGTAAGTGGTATTTTTCTAGTTACAAAGTAGTGTAACAAAACTGTAAAATCACATTATAAGCTGCATCCTGCCTATCTAGAATAGTGTATATGTCTCCAAGTTGATGATGTTGAGATGCTGGCTTGCAAGAAGCCTCCAAAACAAAAGAGTCTACATCTTGCCTAACACAGTGTCAGTATCCTGAGGAAAAACTGGGCTTTATTATGTTGTACCATACAGGTAGTTCTCAGCCTATGATCACAACTGAGCACAAAATTTCCATTGTTAAATAAGACAGTTATTACCATAATTCCCTGATAATAACAAGGGGTCTTATATTAATTTTTGCTGCACGAGCAAAAGATGCACGGGATCTTATTTTCTGGTTAGGTCTTATTTTAGGGGAAATACAATACTAATTGTGTCTGTCTGTCTGATGATTTTAACTGGGGGTTATTTTGGGGGTAGGATTATATTATGAGAATCCTGTAAAATCATGCTAGGGCTTATTTTCTAGTCAGGTTTTACTTTTGGGAAAATACAGCAAATGAGTTTTGCTCCATTTTACAGCATTTCTTGCTATAGTTGTTAAATCAATCATTCCATTTATTAAGTTAGTAATATGGTTGTTAAGTGAATCTGGCTTCCTGAATGAATTTGTCAGAAGGTTACAAAAGGGATTATGTGACCTCTGGGACATTGCAACCATCATAAATACATGCCAGTTGCCAAGCATTTGAATTTTGATCATGTGGCCATACTGCCGTTGAAACTCGTTTAGTGAGTGGATCACTAAATAGATGGTTGCAATCTGAGGACTACCTCTACAGGTATCTAAACTGATCAGGATTGCTGTACTGTGATCATGGAATTCAGGTGCCTTCAAGAATTTTAATTCAGATTTACAGTTAAGCTATCACATCAAGTAAAGAAAGAAATGAGAAATGTAAAGAACAAAAGCAGCGCATGAGGCAATATATGGGCATAGTAGGATAGATAAAATTAAGTTCTGAAAAAGGAAAGCCATATTTTCCACAATAAAATATGTTATATAGCTGCAATATTAATAATCAGTATAACACTTTTATTTCCTTCACCAAGGCAAATTTGGACAGCTAAGTGTATAGAATACACTTAGTATTCTATACACTTAGAATTGTTGTCTTCTTAAAAGCTTCCAGTGATTGAGCCCCGCAACTTCTGAAGGCAACCCATTCCACCGGTTAATTGCTCTGTTAGGAAATTCCTCCTTAGTTCTAGGTTTCTTCTTGAATAGTTTTCATCCACTGTTTCTTATCTTGCTTTCTGGTGCTTTGGAAACTAGGTTGGCCTCCTCATCTTTCTGGTAGCCCCTCAAGTACTGGAACACTATGTGAAAGCAGTGTCATCGCTAGTCCTGCTCTTCACTAGACTAGATATACTCACTTCCTGCAACCATTCCTCATATGTTTTATGAATCATCTTTGTTGCTCTTTTCTGCACTCTTACTAGAATCTCTTACATCTTTTTTTTTTATAATATAGTGATCAAAACTGAATACAGTATTCTAAGTGTGGTCTTATTAAGGCTTTATAAAACAGTACTAATGTTTCATGTGATGTTGAGTCTATCTCTGTTCATGCAACCTAGGATTGTGTTGGCTTTTTTGGTCTGCTGAATAGTGCTGACTCATATTTAAGTGATTGTCCACTAGGACTCAAGATCTCTCTCACAGCTACTGCTATTGAGCCAGGTTTCACCTAATCTGTGCCTGTACATTTGATTTTTCTTGCCCAAGTGTAAAATCTTACTTTTCTCTATCTTGAATTTCATTTTGTTAGATCCATTTGGATCTTGAGCCCATCTTCGGGAGTGTTGGCTATTTCTGCCATTTTAGTGTTGTCTGCAAATTTGATGAGTTTCCCTTTTATTCTCTCATCTAAGAAGCAAGAATAATTTGGAACAATAGAGAGGATGACAAGATATAATGAATGCTCTTGGTATAAACAAGATGTCCTTTTCTTTTTCTTATTTCACATTTTCCGTTGCTTTGATTGACAATTTCCTATTCCCTTTTGGTACTTTGCATAGCCCTTTTACTCTCAAAGGGATAACAAGATGGATATGTAGGTATGTAATATAATGTGAGTACACTGTGCAGAATTCATTTGGATCTATTATTTGTCATGTACAAATGCAAGCTCTTGAGAAGGGATAGATGATTCATAAGGCAAATGGTATACCATCTGCTTGCTTCTCTTCCTCACTGGCATTTTTTTTAACTGGAACCGAGGGGATAAAAAACCCCTGGGGTTGCTAGGCAACTGCAGGGTGGGATATTAACCACATCTATGACAACTTAGAACTATTAAAAAAGATTTTCATGCAACAGTCTACATATCATAATTTTATTCATCAAAGCTAATAAAACTAGGCATGTTGTTGATAGCACACGCTACATTTTCTTTTAGTTGAAGATCTACCTATCTTGATTTGAGTACTTCTATACTGCATGCCCAATTAGCAAAGAAATCTTCAAAAGAATTCTGGTAAGCGGCTTTTATCCCCTGCTAAAATATTCTGGGTTACTTGAATGCTGCTGCTCTTCGGGGTAAGAAAATATATACATTTATTTCACCCTTTTTATAGTTTTAGCTTTGGTACTGTTTTGAGGAGGACAGTTTGTAGCTCCAAACCCCATCAAATCTGGGTTATTATACTGCAAAATGCAACTTTAGAAATACATACAAATGCAATCAGCAAACATAAACTCATAAGTGTGATTAAAGTTTATTGGTATTTTGTATGCACTGCTGTTGCTGCTATAAAGCTGAATAATTTGTGCATATTGCATAAAAATAATCCCATTGTACACCTCAATTATTTCAAATTATCACTGTGCAGTGTTTTCATTTGAGCTAGACTAAATTCTAACAATGTCAAAAATACGCAGAAACCCTGGAGAAACCTATAATAACATACAGTTACTATGTATCATCAAAGAAACATTGCTAACACGACAACGTTTGCATAAAGACCAGGCATGTACTTTTTTCTGGTACTGGAAGAACATTTGAGTTTTTAAATAATTGCCACTTCTAGACATTGTAAAAACCTGGCCAAATTGATCTGTTCCCAGTAAATGAAAAATACTAAAAGGCGCAAGATTGTCTGATATAATCATGGTTAGAGGCTCTGCTATAACTCTGTGATTGGAAAAAGGCATTCAGCTTTACTGCCACCAATAAAGCTGAATAATAAAATATGGCTAGAACAATATGAAGAAATGGAAACTTAGCTGATAAGATTGCATTTGCAAAGCACAGAAAAGAAAAATGAAAATAAATATGGCTCCATGCATGCTTCAACTACATCGCACCACAGTTATAACAAAACAACCAGCTTAGGGCAGGCTTTTTTGTGGAAACGTATAAAATGTTTGTGCATGAATCATTCAATTCATACAGACTATCTGACTTCAAACTACCCATGTTTAATCCATAATGTATTTTTGGGATGTTTTGATCTGTAGATGGAAAATAAGAAGAGCTGTTTTATTCTATGTATGGACCAATACGTGGCTGCTCCAGCAGAAATGGTAGTGGTGAGTACCTCAGGAAAAAGCCAAGGCCCATATTACAGAAGGCGAAAGGAGGTAAGAGATTAAGAGGGGAAGAGGAGCTGGTATATCTTGCCCAAATTACTCATAAAATCACTCTAGGATTGTTCCAAGACATTTCAAATTTGGTTTTGGCTGAAATCTAGTAAAATGCTGAGTTTTATTTTTGTTGAATCACATCTGATCCAAAATGGTTTGACTGAACTTTGGGAGCTTGATGGTTTATTCTAGGATTTTTTTAAAAAGTTTTTTAAATTATATTTTGTAAAACATAAAATAGTCTATTCTGTGTTCTGTTCTGCACTCTCACTCATCTTGAGCTAAGGTAAGTGAATGAGGATGCATTAACATAAAATCACTCGGCTTGTGCCATTTCCAATACTGAAATTATGTAGTAATTACATTAAACAGGAGTTTCTATAACATGCAAATAATATATTGCCATGATGGTTAAACCAAATTTTATTTCCTATTATTAATAAACAAAATTGTGTTTTATTTTTTGCTTAATGTCCTGCTACTTTGCTTGGATAGAACCTAAATGCTATGCAAACCATTATAGTTCTACTCCTTGAAAGCTTCTCTATTATCATTTATCCCAAACCCTTCTCCAAGCATCTTTTCTAAATCTAGCTAATACTATGTATATCATTATTAGAAAATTTGTACAAGTTAGAGAAATTTTCAAAATATTGAGTTCCACACCTATGACTCCAAATTTCTGTGATTAGATAAATCTAGTGCTTATAAAACATGAATTAGTCCAGTATGTGATGTGTCAAAAATCCAGCAGATTCCATTGATAGGTTAAGTTAACAAAATTAGCTTTGCCTCCTACTTCTTACATTATTAATATTCCTCTTGGAGTACAACTCATAATTCTAAATGACCACTTAGTGGTTCAAACATAGACATAAAGGTTTGTGGTCAATGAACAGAATTCAACTGGCAATTCATTTTTTGTCAAACAGTACTACTGACATCATACAGATGAACAATCGTGAACGTATCTTAATAAAAAGTGGAATATTTCTCTAGATGGGAAATATTGCCTGAAAAAGCTGGAATCTAGTTTTTTTTGTCTAGTTGATAGATGGATTTACATTTCAATGAACACTTTATCATTGAAGCAAATACCTTGATACAAGACAGACTGCTGTTGTCAACTCAAGTCAAGTCAGAAAAGAGCTACTAACACTAAGCTAAAAGTGATGTGCCCTCCTCTATGAATGTATATTTTTAGCCGAATTGCATAAACTCTCAACCTGTGTGAAAAATGCATTTCTACTTGCATGAACAAAGTTGCACTTTAGAATTGGATGCTAAAGAAAAAGCAAAACAAGTCTTACAATGTTTTATAGATTTAAAAAAGAATTAGTCAATTTTAAGTATATGGTGGTAAAAATAATAGAGAGACGTGTTTCAGATATTAACTATAGAAATATTCTCTGCCAAATATATGCCTCAGTCTCTCTATGAAATAGCTAAGAGCTGACATTAGTCTGATGGTACATTATCAATCCATCGATTTTGTGTATTCCTGAAATATTCGCTACCAAATAGCTCTTGTAATAATTCAGTGTCAAATAATTGACACTACCTATATTTTGATAGACATGGAAAGCATTCAGACTTTCAGCTGTAGTTTGACAATAAATGTAAAGTAAGAGACAAATCACACAAAAGTTGTTAAGAGTATTTTTGGGTTAAATTCCAAATGGTTAAATGTTTACCATTCATGTGTCAATGATCAAATGTCAGAATTTTCCATACTACAGAGAGGCTATGGCTAAAAGAGATTGGCTTTCAAGGGCTGGGGATTTGTTTAAATGCTGGGCTTAAATCCTTGATAGACTTCATACAATGGGTTTTACTTCCCTCTTTGTATCTTGAAAGGAGAGTTTGGCATTTGTTTTAGTGGGAACACAATGAGGCAATCCAATAAAGTACAGGAAATATCAACCCACTCCCTATTTTACAACATAATCATAGAGCAGGGATGTCAAACTTGATTTCATTGAGGGCCACATCAGGGTTGTGTTTGACCTTGGGGAAGGGGGACTGGGGGTCATGGCCAGGATCCCGAGCTCTGTTTCCAGCTGCGACGGCCTCCTGAAACCCTCTGCCAGTGAAAATGGAGCTCGGGAGGGCAGCCCTCCCGAGCTCTGTTTTTGCTGGAAGAGGCACCACAGGTTGGTCCTTTGCTGTTTCCAGGGCAGCCCACAGGCCCGATCTAAGCACTTTGCAGGCCAGGTCCAACCTGTGGGCCTTGAATTTGACACCCCTGTCTTAAAGTATTTTTAAAATATTACTAGGCCTTAAAAGTGTGACA
This sequence comes from Pseudonaja textilis, assembly GCF_049901715.1. NCBI lineage: Eukaryota > Metazoa > Chordata > Lepidosauria > Squamata > Elapidae > Pseudonaja > Pseudonaja textilis. The sequence goes on along the minus strand of NC_141994.1, from coordinate 10,182,061 downwards.
GCAACTATCCTTCCACTTTCTATTTCTCTTGTCTGCATAGGAAAAATAACTCAGGGTCACATCTTATTCTATCAAGCCGATAAAAATAACAACAATGTGATGACTGGATTTCTTTGGTTCACTGAACTCACTGAAGGGGCAACATAACTGATTTGTAATACACACACACATTCACACAAAATCTTAGAACCTCAGAACTGGAAAGAAGCATTTAAACTCTCTCTTCAAATGTAGTAATCTAGTCAAAGATTACTATCTAGATTATTGGTCAAAAAACAATCAAATGAATCACTGAACAAATCTACTCAGAGTTCGCAGTTGAGGCGCAATTGACTAGATTTGAATTATCACATTTCGCACATATTATTGAAGAATTAGCTCTCTGGAGAAGTCTATAATTCTGAGAAAGGTGAAGAAGATGACAATTGGCACCAAGGTGGATGGACTCAGAGTAGAAATCAGTGCGGTGGTAGAAGACCTAAAGGATTAGGCTGGGAACCGAGCATGCTGAGAAAAATCTATGTAGCCATTAAGAGTTGACACTGACTTGAAGCCAATCAATTAATTTAGATTATATTTACAGAATTATAGAAGAGGTCAAATACAACATCAAATGTGCATCTTTTAAACAGCTGTTCTCTATTCAATGTGTGGTGTGTCAACCTAGTGCCCTGCAGATGGTATAGTCCCATCACCTCTAACTAATGAGGCTAGGGGGACAGATCCAGGCTTGGAAAGCTGCCAAAGCAGCATAGATGCTAGATTCCCAACCTAGGGCAAGCTGCGCAAAGATTCCTTGCCACAAATCTATATAATGAAGAAGCAAATGTGTAAATAATGATTCAGGGACAGTAAAACAGTACAAGAGTAAAATTGTTATCCTTGATTATTTACTGCATGTAACAACTGAAAAGTAATAAAACTTTAATGACAAGCAGGTCACGGTTCTCCCAAAGATGTTTTTTCAAGAGGTAACTGGACTTTCGTGCTTTTCTTAGAAGACGTTTTCATGTTGAGACTCTAGAAAGAGTGCAGAGAAGAACAACAAAGATGATTAGGGGACTGGAGGCTAAAACATATAAAGAAAGGTTGCAGGAACTGGGTATGTCTAGTCTGATGAAAAGAAGGACCAGGGGAGACATGATAGCAGTGTTCCAATATCTCAGGGGCTGCCAAAAGAAAAGGGAGTCAAGCTATTCTCCAAAGCACCTGAGGGCAGGACAGGAAGCAGTGGGTGGAAACTAATCAAGGAGAGAAGCAACTTAGAAATAAGGAGAAATTTCCTGACTGTGAGAACAATTGACCAGTGGAACAACTTGCCTTCAGAAGTTGTAAATGCTCCAACACTGAAAGATTTTAAGAAGAGATTGGACAACCATTTGTCTGAGGTGGTGTAGGGTTTCCTGCCTAGGCAGGGGGTTGGACTAGAAGACCTCCAAAGTCCCTTCCAATTCTATTCTATTCTATTCTATTCTATTCTATTCTATTCTATTCTATTCTATTCTATTCTATTCTATTCTATTCTAGAAGCTTCTCCAGCTCTGACTGGATGGTGGGGAATGGAAGAATTTATATTCCTTGCAGACAGCTGGACGTTTGCATTTTTTTAGAGAGACATTATTTAATGGGGTTAAGTATATATATTTCAACAGAAGCCAAACACTTGGCTTTTCCACATAAAAAGGTTTTTCATATAAAAAAAAAAGACTACATCTGTGGCATAATATTACATCATAGAAGTCAACATTGACACTATATTCGTTTGCTTTTACTAACACTGTACCTAATAGCTAATAGCGATGTAGCACTAATTTTGTGTCAATGCTATATCCCAGATGAGAAAATTATGGATTTCTTTTACTTCCTGATTATACATGGCTAAGAGAACAGCACAGTCAGGCACTTTTAAAAATTCAGTGTATGTTAGATAAAAATATCCTTCTGTTTCCAACTTAACTGAATCCAAGCCTTTGTATCTCTGACTTTACCTTCACTAGTGGAAAAAATGCACAAAGTACATTATTGCAAGTCAGAGAGCTGGATAATACAGAACAAAGATAGGAGTACTGCCAGTTCACAGAGCTAGTTGTAAAAACAACAACAGGACTTAGATTTAGTTGACTTGAATGTTTCCCATTTCAAAAATAAAAGGCAAGGATATTAAGTTTCTCCAGAACTTCCTGTTACACATAAGGATCACAGGAAACCATATTCATATTCTTTGTATAGCTTTTTTTTAAAAAAATCCTGCAATAATTTCATATTGATTAAGGTAAAATAATTGTCAGAAGTTCACCTGGTTCACTCTAAAAACATATGTGGTTTTGAGTGTGGATTTCAAAGCTTCATCTGTTACACAATATATTGAAATAGATCGTCTGTGAGTTAATATTAACTACAGTTAGTATTTTGATTAAATATATTACCACTGAGGCCAAAAACAAGGTCACCTACATTTTGTAATATAATTACTTGACACTGGAAAAGCTACCGGAACAAAAGGTACAGTTTGTGTCTCCAGGGACAGAAAGCACAGTTTTCCCTGGAAGCATACTAAGTAAGGTATAAATAAATATAGTTAGCAAAAGGGCATGCAAGGTAAAACAAATGTTTTATCAAAATTTAAAAAATAGCTGCTTTTCAATTATTTCTTTTCCATACTTGATGGCATGATGCCCCAAACTGACAAATGCTGTTCTTACTATTCCCTCAGAATAGTAAGAACAGTGCATGTGGCACAGATATAACCAAACTGGTAACAATGTATACTTCTTCCTAAAATCTTAATGTATACATCTTCCTAACATGTTTTTAAATCATAATTAAATGTCTCCAAAAAGCTTCCTTTTACTGCCTTCCAAAACACAGGTAAGTAGGGCACCATCTGGATTTCTGAGAAAAATCTTTGAGAGTAGAGTGTTACAACGGATGAAACATAAGCTTAAAAATATCATGCTGGTTATGTCAAGATAAACATAAAACAAGGCTGAAAAATGATAAAGCCGTTAGGTATTAATGTTCCAACTGGAAGAATGTTAAAACATGACTGTGGTTGGTTTCTACAACCTGTTTAATTTTTGTGTTTGTGTGTGCAGATTGCATCCTTGTCTGATAATTGGAAATGTGCCGTTAGTGTTCTGTACTTAAAGGGAAAGATAGTAACAACGAAAACCAAATTTACAGGGCATTAGCTTCTTAAATATATCCCGGAAGATATTTTGCAGAATTCTAACTGAAAGGACAAAGAATGCGACCACGATGAGATTGTGGGAAGATTTTTGCTCTTAAGAAGGTCACTGAAAAATATATGAATGTGAGAAATGTTGTATGTTTGCTTGTTTAGAGAAAGTGTAGCAATCTTGAATTATGGAATGGTATTTCTGGGAATCAAGTTGGAAGTTGATGGTTTAATGAAGTAATATGTGTGAAAATAAATGGAATGCTTATAGAATGTTTAACTAAGATAAGATATGTGATTTTTCCCTTGGTTCTCTAACACTGTTATGATTGGGATTAGAATATAGCTTGTTGGTTCTGTTCTTAATTACTTCTATCTGGCAGCAGAAAATCTTGTGAAATCTGATAACTTGTAGATCCATGTGTAAAATAAGTTTCTATGATCCTAGCCTCATTTTTTCCTCATGGAAATTGATGTGTGGCCTGGATTGTGTCCATCAAGACTGCTTCATTCTTGAAAAGTACTGCAGTTTTTCTTGAAAGCTTACATCTCCATGGACAACTTTTCATCAAAATCGATTACCACAAAATCCTAACAACAACATTGCTGAAATTATCTATGCAACTAAGCAACACTTAAGTTATTTTCACAACACACATTTTAACAGAGGACAATCTAGAATCTTATAAAGCATTCATAAACTTGAATTCAGTAAAAAAAAATTGCAAGCAAACTTGCTTTAAGAAAAGGATGCTGGAATGAATACTATCTATGCAGAATAAATCAATGGCTGATTGGATATATGTTACATGGTGAATTTCCTAGCCTGATAAGAAACAACCCTTTGTTGATTATCTTTTGTTTAAGCACAATTCTTTTACTGTGTGATATATGTCTTTTGAATCCAGACAATTTATAAAGTTACAACATAGAATACACTACACATAAAATATTTATTTAAGCCAAATGTACTAGAAAAGAATCTCTCTCTTTCTCTCTCTCTCTCCTGACTTCCTTTTTTCTTTTGTCTCCATTTCCAGTTATATTTCATAATATTCTGGGGACAAAGTCTTATCCAATTAAGTAAAATTGTTAGTAAGTAGGCCAATGAGGATGATAGTAGATTATGCATAGCCTGGAGAAAGGGGTATGTAGACATGTGAAAGTTGTCAGAACATCTTATGAGAAAGGAACACATTTGTTTCCTGCTGTTTGGAAGATCAAGATAAGAACTAATGGATGAACTGTAGATAATCTGGGATCAAAGCTGCACAGCAATTTTAGTTAATAATCAGCATTTTCAGTGTGTCCATAAATAGACCAATATTCAATATTGCAAGACTTGGTTTTCTACCTATACTGACACGGGATCCACCGTAAGACTTAAGGTGAATTGTTATGTATGCTTTTCTTTGTTTATCCATATTTTTCTCTTTTCTCCCATTTTTTCTTCTGCTTTATTTGATGACTAAAGGCCATAATAAAATTGATCTGATCTGACCAATATCCAGAAGCTGTTTAAGCATGATAGCAACCGCCTTTCACAGTTGGCCTCAATATTGGGAAAAAGCTGATTTTTTAAAACATTTTTTTAAAAGACAGAGTGACTCCCATAACATAGACAATGTGAAGCAGGTCTTGTTGCACTGTAATTTCTATTTGAACCTGTGTGATATGCTAATTTAGCCCCTCATAAAGGAATATCCAGGGACAGATGTCCAATGGTACTTCAACTATCTTCTAGTACCATGATGGTGAACCTTTACCACATCGCATGCCAAAAGTGTCTGCGCGCACGCATGCTTGTGTGCCTGCACTCATCATGCAATGCACACGTGACTCCCCCACCCCCTGCACAAGCACGCCTGTCCCCCTGCACACACAACGCATGCCTCTGTGCATGCACGCCTGACTCCCCTTGCACGTGTCTCCCCCCACGCATGCGCAACAGATACCCAACAATCAGCTGGTTGGTGAGAGGCGTGCGTGCAGGCACAATGAGGCTCTTTCGGGTGACCTCTCATGTGCCGGCAGAAGTGGCTCTTTGTGCCATTTCCATCATGTGTGCCATCGGTTCGCCATCAGGGTTCTAGTAAAACCTAAGACCACTATTATCTCTAATGAAGCCAAATTTTGTCTCCTTGTTATGAGAGGCAGAAAAGATTGACAAATAAAAGTTCTTTGACACATCTAAAATTTCTTCCTTTGCCTCTTCTTTTTTTTCTTTTTAAGTCTTTTAAAAGCTAATTAAATTAAAAGTTCATTAGTTTCTTTTTGTTTATAATGTATTTAGAACTATATTTATATGTGCACACCCACTGGTCAAAGATGTCAATAAAGGTAGCTATATGACTAACTCTTCCATCTTTACAACTTGATCCAATTTTTCCATGTCATGTCCCCATTGGAGCCTGACCTGAATCTGCAGAGGAAAATGAGCCAGAACTGGAACTGAATGGAGATCAAAGGGGTGGCTTCGTTGACTTCGGAGGAAAATGGGGAAGAGCAGACTTAGTCAGGCCGGGGCCTTTCAGGTTTATAGGCAGGGAGAAAAGGGGCAGGATGACCAAGAGAGGCTAAGCAGTGAACATGAGAGACAGAACAATGAGCAAGGAGCACCACTTCCTGATCCTCGAGCACGGAGAGTGAAGAGAAGGCAATAACAGTTTAGACTAAGCCAACTACTCAAGAGGAGAGCGCCCCATCCCTCTTCACAAGGCACACCTGGGGACAGAGACTTAAGGAGATGTTGTGGAGAGGGGCATTTGTCGGGAACAAATGCTGAGGTCCTGGAGTGTTGAGTGCCAAAGTTTGAACTTCCCTTGGATTCCTTGCATTCTTCTTGGATTATTGGATTGCTTGCCCCTTGCTTCGTAGACTCTTCAACTTGCCCTGCTGGGTGTCTTGCTGTGCAGCCATAGTGTTCACAGTGTTGGGCTGGACAATTTGCAGCCAGAGGCTGCTTGAGGTATGTGTGTGTGTGTGTGTGTGTCATCACTTTGCTCTGGGACTTGCCAGAAACGTGGGAGCATTTGGGGAAATTTGGAGCAACAAAGAGGTGGTTTAAACAACCAGCTGCCTGTGTCATCTCTGTGCTGGGCCATCACATTTACTGTAGGTACAGCATCCTTATGTGAGCAAATTCAACATTTGTAAGCTTAACATTAAATACATTTACCCCAATGGAGAGGGTCACAATGATCACATAAGTGAAAACCTCAGGAAGATAATTAACTTAATTTTTATCAGTTCAGGACAGAAATCCCAAAGCTGCATTTTCAGGAGGTAACTGAACTTTCTTGTTCTTTTTCCTTTGAAGACATTTCGCTTCTCATCCAAGAAGTTTCTTCAGCTCTGACAGGATAGCGGGGAATAGGATTTATATTCCTTGAAGACAGCTGGTCATTTACATCCTTTTAGAAGGTTGCTGAAGCACTTGGAGGTTTGGTGCTCCTGGTTCCGATAACAGTCTGCAATATTTTTTTTCCTCTGGAAACCCATTCCTACTCCCACACCATTCAAAGGGTGTTCATCCCAAATTGTATGGCTAAATGTCTGTAGAGATTCTCAGTCATCCAGGTCATGGTTGATTTTGATGACTGAGGATCTGTACAGACTTTCATGACAGAAAGAAAAAAAAAACCTGTTCAGGCAAATGATTATAATGATATCAGGCTCTAGTAGCAGACTTTATTTTCTTTTTTATCTAGCAATAGCAGAAGCTGAAACATCAAAACCTTAATCCCTAATATGCTGCATTCTACTAGTTGTAGCAATTGATGTGTACCCATTTCCTTATTAAATTGCTGCAAAGTTTATTGGTAATTAGCTTGTAACCATTTTCATTAATGAAATGTGCATTGTGCAATCACAGTTGTGTATATCACTGTAACAAGGCAGCAAATTAATATGTTTCTACAAAATCCTAAGGCTGAATCTGCATTTACATAGAACTTTATAGCAAGTCAAAATAAATCAAACTTAGACTCTACAGCTTATTTACCAAGAGTAAAATCCAATACTTCAGTCTTGCCCATGTACTGTATACTGAACAATGGGTGAATTTTTACTTGCATTGATTTCAACGAATTTATGGGAATGATTAACCATCTCCAAAACAAATAAATTTGTTTCAAATTAATGATACAGGGAAACTTGGATACTCTTTTTGATATGTTTCTACCTTTCCTATCCACTTCTCATGTGTATAGAGAGAAATAATGGATGAACAATAAAAAAAAATAGTTCACAAGTACAACAAAACAACAGGAAATTATGGAGCTGTCACAAATTCCACAGTCTCAGATATTTAATAGGAGGTATAAGAAAATTCTATTAGTCTGGTCAGATAACAGCTTTGATATCAAAAGTGTCACTTCCATACTGGTTTCTTATGTCACTATTAAATTATTATGTCACTGGAATTTGTCCACAAAAATGTTAAGCCATGGTTGCCAGTTCTTTAGCTTGTTATAGCCTTCCTATGCACTTAATTCTTCTCAAGAACCCAGAATGTTGTAATGTATCAACATAATATATCTGTGGATCCAAGCAGGGTGGCCTTTTGCAATTAACAGATGTCAATGTGCAGATTTTCTAAGGGCCACAGTGATTTGGTGCGTTATGAGCCACTTTATCATCTGTATTAAGAAATCTCGCAATATTTTAACCTGCTCATTTTTTTTTTACAGCTTTTTCAATGTTCCCACCAAAGTTTTATTACTGGTACATGATAATTTTTACAAATATGCCAGTGAATCATTTTGGCGACCTCATTATGTTGTTTATAATTAGTTTGTGTGATCTCTTTGTACAAGCTGAGCATATAGTCTACTATTTCTTCTGAATTTTGTGCAATCTGCATTTTAAATCATTTCACAATTTTTCCCTTCTGGCCTTGGCTGCATTAATTTGAGTAGCTTGCTCTTTAGTAACCAAAATCGACCTTTCCGTTTCTATTTTAATGTTCCAGTTGTAAGTCACTGCCAGGTTTTATCTCTATCTACTTCCCCTTCAATTTTCTGTAGAAATTGACCATGTAATGAATGCTTTTGTTTGCCAGTATTCTGTTCATGTTTTCATTATATTATTTCCACATTCACTTTTTACTTCCCATTATATGTTATGCCATTATTATTAATTTCTTGTACGGTGAGGCAGATGTTTAGACTGGATTTGGCATTTTTACCCCCTGTCCCAAGGACCTGGATAGGCAGATCTTGTTAAGATATTATCAAAGGCTGTAAGGTGTTACAAGTAAAGTTGCCTTTAGCAATCGATTGCTGGTGATTTTCATTAATGTTGGTGATGTTTAAGTGGTGCTCCAGATATTTTGATATTGCACCCAGTGCACCTATTATTATTGATACTACTATTATTATTTATGTCCATAATCCTTCAAAGAGGATGGATAATGACTGATGGAAACTGAGCATATTAGGAAGGGATCAGGCTGGGGAATGCTGCCTAGATATTTACTTTCTAATCCTTTGTAATTCTTTCAAACTTACTCTTAGTATAGTATTTTTTACCAAGCTATTTTGTGGAAGAAAAAAAGACATGGTACATTTCTTCATCTCCTTATTTAGTAGCCATCACACATTACTACCAAAACAGGATATATTTGTCATCCTTTTGCCATAACCTTGTGGAATTCTGTCCAACAAAACGTATCCTTACCTTCTACCTTAAGCATCTACTGCTCCTTTTCTATTTATCTGTGAATTTATCCAACTACTATTTTCTTTTCTGGGAAAAAAAAATCTCACTTTTAACAGTTTGCTAACAGTACCTAAGCTTTGCTTTTCACACAGAAGCTTTGAAATGGGTTTGCCATGTTGAATCTGACATTTCATGCTGCTGAAATGAATCACAATTATGAAGCAATTATTTTTAAATGTGTGATTGTGGTACCATAAAAGCTCTGTGGATAAGACCAATTTGAGGCGATATTTCTTTTACCTTCTCTGCCTTTTTCTGCACAGTTGGATATCCTATTACTTTTTATTGTGCTTAAAAATATTGCTTACTTGCTTATTCTTCCCAAGTTTCTGTATAATTGGTGAAAAGAGGATATGAAACAGGTTCTTTATAGCAGGGGTCTCCAACCACTGGGCCCCGGACCGGTAGTGGTCCGTGGATCATTTTGTACCAGGCCGCAAAGAATGAATAATCGTGATTAAAATATATATAAAAATATGTTTTTGCTTCCGGGTGTCTTATTTTGAAAGACAACCACTTCCGCCCTCACCTAACTTCCGCGCTTGACTCTTTGGCGTGTATTTATCCTGCATCAGCAATGCAAGCTAGCCCTCGCAAAATGAGCCAGAAACAGAGTTCACTGGACAGTTTTTTTTGGAAAGGGTAAGTTACGGTCGCTTATTTATTTACTGTTATTGGCCCCTACCCGGTCCTTGAAAAAGTGTTTCTGCATGAAACTGGTCCCTGGTACAAAAAAGGTTCGGGACCACTGCTTTATAGGGCATTTCTGTGAGATGCAGATCAAGTAAACAAAATTCTTTCTGACTTGGTAATACCTGTAACTCATCTTTACTTAGATATTTTGAGGAAGTTGCATACTGGGACTTATTCTGAAGTCTCCAAGCCCATACTGAAGTAAACCAATGTAAACAAAAGTAGTCTTCAGGTGGTTTTTTTTTTTTTTTTAAGGAAATACACATATATTTTCCTTCATAGGAAATTCAGAAATTTGTGATAGATTTTTAGGGATTTGAAACAGCTTTGGTAAGGTTACCACAGGCAATCCTTATCTCTTCTAAAAAGCAATATATTGAATCTTTCCATAGACTAACATGTAGGCTGGTAAAAGTATAAGTCACTGAAAAAGGCTGTTTGGTGTTTTTTTTTTCCCCCCAGGAAAAAACCCCGAATTATTTAGAGACACAAAAGAATATTTGCTCTTGCATCAGTATTAGTGTTTGAAATGGTTCTAGTTGGGACTTAATTTATTGTAGGACACAAACAATTCGTTAGTAACAGGGTTAGAAGGAGCTAGTAGGAGACCATAGTATAGATTTCAAGGTTCCTTGTTCCAAAATTGTTTGTAGATGTCTTTTAGATTTAATCAGAACTTCCACAATACTATAAAAGTATGCAAAACTTCAACTATAGTTACAAGAAGATACTTTGTAAGTCTTCTTTATGCCTCAATTGTTGCTATTTCATTCCTCATTATTGCTTCTAGGTACCACAAGGTGTACAATCCACACATCCCATTTCTCTTGTGACAAAATATAAAGATTTCACATCATAAAATCAAACCAATCCAAAATAAAAAAAAGTTATTCCCTTAAGGGAATCTCTAAAATCCACTTCATGAAAACACAAAAGTCTGGTTTTAAATTGTCAACTTTTGATTATTTGTACAACTTTTGACTTTTTGGAAAAGAGACAAAAACAACCAGATGTATGTATGAATAAATGTGTTTAGTACCACAGAAATAACTGGGACAATATACTTACAAAGTTCATAGCTTGTTCCTTATGTTATAAATGCACAAACTCCAATTTGCTTAAATTTTGATTTTTAGTACTTGACAGAGTACAACTTTGACTTTGACTTTGTTCATATAATTGTTTAAAATGCACTTCATAAATTAAATACTTCAGAAGAAATTTACTCAAAAGTTAAAAGCAATATTATTTTATATTATTCACACAGTGTGATGACAGAGCTTTCAGAAATCCATTAGGTGTATAGACTAGTTTCTGATTTACCCCCTAGAATAGCAACAACCCTGTCATGATCTTCCAAGTTTACATGCAAATACACAAGCCAGACTTTGCTTACCTTTTGCCCCCTTTTCCTGCTTCTTACCTCCATTAGACTATAGGTAACCAAAAACTCTCCCAGGGACAACGTCAAGGAAGCTTCAAATCTGCTGCATATGTAATTTCTAAATGTTGCCATGGTGATCTCCAGACTGTTGAAATCAACTCAAAACTCAGAGCAAACTGGGGCAAAGAATATAAGTGATACCTCTGAAATGTATTAGTTTTTAAAAAAAAAACAACGTAAGGGAGTAATGCTAAGGAAATGAATACCAGAGACCTGTTCTGATCAACTGCAGAACCAATGAATGTTGCCAAAATATCCAGTGTACTTATCGAAAGCAAAGATAGACAATCCGATGCCATTCAGATATGACCGGACTGTAGCTTTCCTAATTTCCAGTTAAAAGATCTAACATTTCTGGAAAGCATAGCATTATCCCTTCCTTGGTTTATACCACTGGATTTCCATACTTCTCCCAAGCAGTTCTAAAAGCTGGTCATTTAATAATCAGTTCCATCCAGTAAAGCAGCTGAGACTTACTCTTACAAGATTAAGACCATTTGGACAATACTAAGCAAATAAAGCAATTTCTTCATTTCTTTTATTTATACCTCATCTTTGAGGAATTGCAAGATAATGACAGGCTTGAAGCATCTAGGGAACTCCATGGCTATGTGGAGACTTGAAGTAGTGGTGTAATGTAAATTCCAATACAGAAAAGTTCCATTTATGGTCAGTTCCTAACTGGAGATCACTACAAAAGTCTACAGCTAGTCTTGCTTTTCACACATTCAACAGAGTGTAAAAAGGTCTTCCATGTCCTCAGGAATCCTAGATGACTGAGCTTCATAATAGCTGCATATTCCTAGGAGTCCCTCCATAACTTCAGTTAGCTGTATGATGACTGAAGAGACAGTTCAGTCATAAGATTCTGCATTTTTCTTCCTTTATTTAAATAATGCATAATGGGAGAACTAGGGCAAACTTTCTTGCACTCTGCTACCCTTTTTGTAATCTTTGGAATTACAAAATTTGGAAAAGACTCTGTCATTTGCACTTATCAGTCAGAATACAGTGGTCAAAGTTATTTCTTTTTCCAATTTGGAATACACCCACAACCCCAAACGAGTCAGCCCAACCATAGGTGGGAAGGTCTGCTGAGCTAACTGCAAATATCAACGTTGCCCTCGGGCAACTGTGTTTCCTTTGGTGTCATGAATTACAAATGTCATACATCACCCCTGTTGACAAATGACAAGTTAACATTTGTGCATTAATTTGGAGGGAAAACTAATTTTATACATCTTTCAACTCACCATTGTAAGTCATAAAAAATAAAGGCCTGGCAAAAATAGTCAGGAAGTGGAAAAGATGTTTTAAAAAACTGGCATGTAGTCAGCTTCACTGATCCCCTTTAATCTACACCTGCACTGATATGAGTAGGGGCAAGGGAAGACGTATCCACTGGTCTACTCTGACCCCCCTACGTTTGATATGGAGGTTTTATGGTGTATGTGTGAAGGATTTTCAGGAATTTGGGATTTTAGGCATAACGTCCATTAAATGCATGAAATAATGTATGAAATGGGATCTAAACATCCAAACAAACCCATAAAATTTTAAATGATATTAAAAGACAAGATATTGTCTCTGAGCTTAAAAAGAATAAAATTTTCAGAAAGACCTCTTGCTGTCTTGTGGCAGAATAAATATTTTTGGTCAAGGTGGTCCAATTTCCTGTTCCATGTCACATACATGCACAGTAAATGCAGCGTATCTCGCACTGCATTTTTTTTTAATAGAGGTGAGCGCAGTTATGTATATAGAAGTCCAAAACTCACTCTTCTTAAAATTTGCTTTCTGAATGCCTTCAAATATGATATGACAGTGCTGAAATGAGTAGATTGACATTTGAAATTAGAGAACAAGAAGATAAACAATTTTATGAAGTTTGGGACCTTTTCTATCAATGGCTAGATAATAAAATGTAATAATAGAATATTTAGAACCTTAGGGAACAATGAATACATATTTCTTTTTTTTATTTGATACTATCTTTATAAAATTCTATTAAGATAGACTTGGTATGACTTTATGATTTGCTATAAAATAAATTAAGTAAACTATAGTTATCTCGTTAAAGTATGAACTAACAAAATTATAGTCAAATGATTGTTTAATAATTATATTAGGCTATATAATTGTTGATTGATAATATGAGCTATTATGTAATATAACTACAATGGAGACTATGAAATGGATGCACAAAAAAAAGTGGTAAACCAACCAACACACTGTCTGTAAACTCATGAAGGAAAGGATGATGTTTTTATGTTTTATATGTTTTTGTTTGTTCTTAAAATTAATAAAACTGTTTTAAAAAAAATCTGATATGACAGGAATGAATGCTGTAGTTTCCTTAAGAATTAAGAATTGCCTTCCACAGTTGAGATGCTTTAGAATCAAGTGCTTCTAAAGTTTATGTGAAAAAGCAGTCCCTTCTTCCCATTTCTCAAAAAGTTCAGAATTATGCTAGTTATTAGATTCTGTTTCTGTCCCAAAGGAGACGTTCGGATACAAGCAGAGCAAGGTTAGTCAAAGTAAGCATATTTACCGACCTAATTTCTGTAAAAATTCGCTGCAAACTTAAGGATGGAAATATTCCAGAAATATTTCCAGATCTCTCATAGAGTATCCACTTCGACCCAGTATATTCACAATGCCCCAATGTTTGAGGAAAGAGCAACAATTCTATTTTGGCTACTCCTTTCCACACTGCTCTCAACTTTGCTTGCAAATGAGGTTTTGTAGCCACAACTTTAAATTTTCAGGGAGGAGGCAGAGTTTATTTATATTTGTAATAAAAGTCATTCTAAATCTTTTTGGTTACTAAAGTACATAAAAATGGAGTCATACCTGTTTCTTCTGCATTAATAGAGCTTTTTAACTTTCAGCCCAATTAGTCACTGCATGACTACAGTCAGTATTTTAGCTAGTTTCACCTTTGCACTTTCTGTACAAAGCCCTTATGTGTCTTTCACAACACAATGAGATTATACTGCTTACCCATTTTACACTCTGTTGCCACGATCGATATTGAGAATAGCTATGACTAGGAATTGTGTCACATGGAACTCATTTTATCGTCAAATACTCATAAGGTTTCTTCTTGTTTATAACATAACATGTTCTATTTTTTTGTGCACAGAATAAGCCATGTCATAAAGCTCATATACCCTTACAATTATTCTTTGAACCATTTTCTCTCTGCATTTAGGCTTTTTAACCTACTTGCAAGTTAACTACCTCTGGTTTCCTATGAATTAGACAATTATTTACATATTATCGATTAACAAAAATCTTCTAATATGTTTTAAATGAACCAAAAATAATATATTGTTTCATTCAGAAATTCTAACATAGTATTCAGTTCTTTTGACTTGATAGGCAATGAAATAATATTCTCTAGACATAGATATTCATATTCTATTAAAGCAGGGGTCCCGGGTAGGATACTACTGGTTCGGGTGAACCAGATGTTAAATTTGCATCTGGTTCACCAAATCGGTATTTGAACTGACCACCTCACCTCTCCCCTTCCAGGACTCTCCCATTTTCTATGCGGGTAAGTGCAGGGTCCACACAGAGGCTCTGGGAGGGTGAAAAATGGGCCTTCCGGAGCTCAGGGGAGGCCATTTTCACCCTCCCAGAGGCCCGAGGGAAACCTCCAGACCCTTGCTAAGACGAAAAATGACCCTCCCGGAAGTTCCAGTAGGCCACGCCCGTCATGGCCATGCCCACCAAGCAACTGGGTAGTGAACTGGTTGCTGGGATTTTTCAATCCCATCCCTGAGGGGTCCCCACCCCACCCCCGGTCTATGGCCCATTCAGAACCGGGTCACAGATGTAATGCGTGAGCATGTATGAAGGTGCATTTGTGAAAGTGGTGCATTCATACACCATACCTCTCTCCCACTCTGCCACTACTTCCACTGAGCCTCTGAGCTGGAAAGATTAGACACCACTGTATTAAGGAGTACGATCAAGCCATCTTCTATATTTTGAACAAACAATATGAGGAATGGATTTTCTTAAATTCTGTCAGCCATCTTATCAAGCTGGCATGTATTTTTCATAGTAGATCTTTCTGAAACAATATATTTCTGAAATGGGAGAACTGCCACTATTTCAGCCCTGCTCAGAAGGACTTCAGTCATATATGCCACTTTATATTTTGCATTACCCAAAGCTGTAGCAGGGATATGCTAAGAAGGATAGAAAAAGACAGGAATAATATTATTACTTTCTTGTACCTTTCTGAAATGATGGTTTATTTATGAAAATGTTCAATAGCCTTTAAGATATTGTAGAAGTTGTGAAGGGAAAGATAATTCTTGGCAGCTGTACTTAACAGCTTTAATACAGTCCTCATTATGTGATATAAAATAAGTACCCAATCATATAAATGTAAGAGGAATTCCCTCCTCCCACAGAATCATTGGGTAATCTAATTTACAGGATTCCATTACAAATATAAATTCTAAAGTAATTTGCACTTAACTAATTTGCAATTTATAGCAATTTACACATCACTCAGGTACATTCATTTTCCAGTGTAAGGCAAATGGAATAAAAACGTAACAAGCCCCCAAAGACTCAGCCACAATATCTCCTGTGTGCACTACATATTTCATTTTGTGTTACTTTGCATTCCAAAGCAGCAGAGTAAAGGTATCATGTAACATTCTCTCACCTGGTGTTCTTCAGATGTGTCAAGCAACAATTCCCAATAAGCACCAAGAACAGAAAGCTGGAATCCAGGGAAACGATGTCCCTTAAATCATTGGGTCATGCCAAGCAACAGATCAAAACTCTGACTTTTAACTGGTACGAATCAGTGTATTGCTTTCTTTAAGCTATTGAAAATTATGTTTAGGATGTTGTACATCACCTGCTTATCACAAAAGGTGCAAATAAAACATTGATCAAAGGTACAGTCTATTGTTAATTGATACATTAAAAAAAAGCAATAACATTGAGATGACTTCTATCCGCTTGCCATGATTTGAACTTCAGCTAACACTGACTGTACTCTAAATATTGTACGCTATCAAAACTAAATTAGGGGACTGGAGACTAAAACTTATGAAGAATGGTTACATGATCTGGGCATGCTAGTCTAGTGGAGAGAAAGACCAGGGGAGACATGATAGCGGTCTTCCAATATTTGAGGGGCTGCCACAGAGAGGAAGGGGTCCAGCTATTTTCTGAAGCGCCTGTAGGCCAGACAAGGTATAATGGATGGAAACTGAACAAGGAAAGATTTAACCTGAAACTAAGGAGAAACTTTTTGACAGTGAGAACAATCAACCAGTGGAACAGAAGTTGCCCTCAGAAGTTGTGGGAGCGCCATCACTTGAGACTTTCAAGAAGAGATTGAAGTGCTATTTGTCAGAAATGGTGTAGGGTCTCCCGCTTGGGCGGGGGGTTGGATTATCTGATTATCTGTTATTTGTTATCTAATAAAATGAATGACTCACTTGTATGATCTGTTTCACATTATATTTAGCTATTTTTAGACTTAGGGTTAGAATTATAGGGGGTGCACATATTACAAATTTATAGATTAAAAAACAAAATAATCTCTTTCTCTTTATAGACTAACCCTAACCCTACTATTTCTTACAGTGATGCAAAACTCTTTGCAAAGCAGTTGTATATTTTTTGATGCAAAGTTTATATAAATGCAGGGAAGAGCAACTAAATAAATAAAGTAATCCTTCAAATATAAAACCAAAAAGGAATGAGAATACTTATGAAATCCTGGTAGGATGGACCCTGTGTACTTTAAAAGAATTGGCTTTGTAATAAAAGGAGTTTTGGAATTACTTCCAGTCCTTTACGGCAGAAGACTGTCTCAACAAGACAAAAGACAAGAAGAAAAGAAAAAGTATAGATAAAACATGCCAAATAGTGGAACAAACTACACTGCAGAAAATACAGAAAAATAGAGAAAGACCTGAATGCTGAAGATTTAATTTGTTTTTCATATGAGCATTTTGTATTACAAAAACAATTTCTTCTTATCATAAAGTTCACCTTTCATGTCTAAAACAAAAGGCAATCTTGCTGACTACTTTTAGCAGTCCTAAGACAAATTTACCTCTTTCATCTTTTGGAAAAATCATGCATCTTGCAGCTAAACATAAAGATACCCAACCAACATTAGCATAGTGTAACTTGCAGGGGTGGGCACTGTTTTCCAGACAAGTGTCTGAACAGTCAGTCATAATTGTTTTCATTTAAAGGAAATGTAGAAGATAGTCCTAACTGCATACAAATATTGCTGTAATTATTTTCTAATTATGTAAGAAATATATTTTTCATTACAGCAAAAGCTTACATCTTTTTAAAAAAGCAGCCTTTGCTGTCATAACTGAGCAAATAAAACAAAACATTTACATTAGTTGTGACCCAGAAATCTACTGTAATTGTTTGAGAATGCCACCTGCTTCCTTTTCCAATAGCAAGCAACATTATTTAACATACATTAAAAACAGTTTTACAGTTGGGATAAATTAAAATAATTGCAAATTTGAGATTCTGTAGTTTTTACTACACAAAATGCAAATGTTGTGTAAAGGCTTTGATCATCCCATCTCATGATAGTAAATGATATGATCCAATTCAGAAAACCTTAAAAGTAAACTCATTGCCTGGACAAATGTGATGTGCAATACTCAACTAAACTCCACTGGGAAAACCAGTTACCAGATACTATTATGTGGACTGATTGGTTTCGTGGTATGGAGACAATAACTTGGTCCTCAACACCAATAAGACCAAGGAGCTTATAGTGGATTTTAGAAGGAACAGATCAGACATCCAGCCCTTGCTTATCAATGGGGGCCAAGTGGAGTAAGTGGCCAGTTTTAAGTTTCTGGGTATTACCATAAAAGAGGACCTGACTTGGGGTGCCCACATTGCAGCCCTGGTCAAAAGGGCCCAGCAGAGGTTATACTACCTGAGACTTCTCAGAAAACAACAACTGAATGAGAAACAGCTGGTGACCTTCTCCCATTGCACCATAGAGAGCATTTAACATACTGCATCTCTGTATGGTTTGCCAATTGCACAGTGGCAGATAGGAAAGCACTCCAGAGGGTTAATGTCATTGCCCAGAAGATCATGGGTTGCCCCTCTCCCCTCTTTGGAAGAGCTTTATAGCTTCCGCTGCCTTACAAAAGTTCAATACATTCTCAAAGATCCATCTCATCCTGGGCACCCTTTTTTCGAACTATTACCATCTGGCAGAGGGTACGGAATAATAAAAACAAGGACAAATAGGCTGAAAAACAGCTTCCATCCCAGGGCAGTAGCTCTTTTGAATTCCGTTGTATAGTGCAGTGATGGTGTGGTGTCAGGGGTTTCCGGTTCAATGTGTGAAGGGTGAAGGATATATGTTTGTGTTTATTGTCATGGTCATGGTCATGATATGCACTGAAGATGGTGTTTGATTTCATTGTATGAGGTGCAATGACAATAAAGTAAACTAAAAAAAAAATCCTTTGCTTAGTAGAAAATATTGCCTCTACTGAATTCTACTGTATAGGGCAGTGTTGATGTGGTGTCGGGGGTTTTCAATTCAACGTGTGGAGTGTGAAGGATATGTGTTTGTGTTTATTTTCATGGTCATGATGTACACTGAAGATGGTGTTTGGTTTCATTGTATGAGGTGCAATGACAATAAAGTAAACTAACTATTATTAATTTGTAAGTAATAATGTTAATAACTTACAATTCATTTAATACTAAACAAGCAGCTTTGGTCTCTCCCAATTCAAGTGTCCTCCGTGTGCTTTGGACTCCATTTTCATAAATCTGGCAATACCCACTTGCTAATTTTCAACTGGGATGTGTAGTTTTACACCTCTGGAGACTATTAGAAAGACAGACTGATGGACACTAACCAAAGGAACTAGATTAAAATATGAAGCCAGATGTAGAAAAAAAATGCACATGGTAATATTTGTTTATAATAGACTTGCTGTTTAAACAGACATCCTTATTACACAAATGCAGCAGATAAATAGCAAGTTGGCATTTAGAAGCCACCAACTCAATTTAAACAGAAAGCTGCACCAATTGTTAAGTCCCTTCACATAACCAGCTTTAGATTTAAATGAGGCCTTGACTGAAATTATTTCTACAGCTGTAACTACAGTTTTGAGTTCTTGCTGTTGAGTGTCAAATCAGAATTGGAGCTTCCATTTTTTAAACCTAAAACCATGTAAAAATCACAGAATCACAGAGCTGGAATGGACATTTATGCCGTCGCATTCAGTATAATCCTCTACTCAATGCTGGAATCCAAATTAAAACATCTCTGACAGATGAATTTTTTATACATCAATGAATAGTTGCCATTAATTTCTGTTAGGAAAAGTAGAACGTTGTAGATAGCAACACACCATAGTCAATTGTATGTCACACTGGCTTGAGATCAGAAGCTCACTGACATTCTGGTATAAACTATAAAGGATAGCAAAATTTCATATCTAGCTTTAACAAAGATATAAAGGCCACACTAAGGGAGTCCAACAAAATCCTTTTGTAGTCAATTTTTTTTCCGTTTTATGGGGGGTAATGCTCTTCGCTGAAATACACATTTATTCCTGGTGTTCTATGTTCTTTGAAAAAGAAGCTAAAGACAGTCACGTAATGCCAAGCATACTCTGGGGGGGAAATGTGATTCCCTTTCAGAAATGAGATCAGGTGACAATTCCTACTTCGAAAGCAACATCAATGCACTTTTAGAGAACTACATTTAATGAGCTACTACAAGCCATTGGAGTCAACTGCATACCGAACAGGTCCAATTAACTAATGAACATCACAACTCATTAGATCTACTGAAAGCTATGTTGACAAACTGAATGCAAGAAGGAACTACTTTCACTTAGTTGGATTGTGCTGACAATGCAACCGAGCTTTGCAAAGAAATCAGACAGCATAGCAAGGCTGCCAGGTAGCTGCAATGAAAGGAAGAGTGTGAAGAAAATAAACAACCTAAATTACCTGTCAATATATTTATTTGGTCTTGTAACTTCAAGCACTTCTATCCACATGTCACTGTCTAAAAACTTCAAAGGATTTTCATTTATAGAACCTGTCTATCTTTGTAGAAATCAAATCTTGCTATTGTACCTACCAAGGGGAATACACACACACACACATACACACACACACACAGAGAACACACAGAAAGCAGCACACAAAAACAAATAAAACTGACAAACACCAAACTCCAGGAATATAAGCTTTAACACAGAAAAGGAATAAAAAGCTCTCCCAAGTTTTGAGATCTGATCCTTTACATTCATCCTGATTAAGCAGCAATATTTTAAGAAAGTAAACCGCCTATAAAGAAATAAATGCCATCTGTCATTAGCACTGTATTAAGATATGTCCTCTCTGAATACAATCACACTTTTACAAAGCTAGGAGAGCTGAAAATGTCCATGGTAAAATTTTTGAGGACAAAGGAATGATTATTCTGAGATGCAAGCAGTATCCATATGCAGATCACTCACGCTCTTTCCAGTGGCAGGAAAGATCTATCCATAGAAAGAATGATAGATTCAGAAAATGCAACATAAAAACACAACCCACATAATTCTGGATTAGATAGTTATGAAAGACAATGCCACAACACATCATTACATTTATACTGAGATTAATTATAAACAGTTGCCAACAAACCAGCCTCAACTTCATGTCCACTAAATTAATGAAAATGATGCCAAACTTATTGCTACAAATCAGCAGTAAGTAATCAACCTATTTTTAATAAAAGGTATTACAGCATTTAAAAATTCATATGATGGAAAAATGCTGTTTTCTGTCTACAGCAGGGGTGTCAAACTGGTGGCCCATGGGCCGGATGTGTCATGGGCTAGTCATGCCCACCCCAGCTCTGCAAAGGGGGAAAACGTCATGAAAGTCATGTGAAGGCAACGTGACTCCACAAGTTTGACACCCATGGTCTACAGGGTTAAGCTTGTAAATATGAAAAACACTGATTGCTATATAACCAAATAGTTATGAAAAAATGCTGGATCATTTATTTATATCCTTTCTTTATTATTTTTATGAATAAATTAAAGTGGCAAACGTATAAAATTCTCTTTTGTCTTCCTATTTTTCCCGGAACAGCAACAATCAAGTTGAGTTGGGCTGAGACAGAATTCATGGCCTAAAGTCACCCAGTTACTTTTTCATGGCTAAGGCAAGACAAGAACTCGACAGGTTCCTGGTTTCTAGCCTGATACTTAACTACTAGTGGCTTTTTATGACTAAAGTTGCTCTCATTCTCAGTCATGTGGCTGAAACTTACTAAATCTATCTACAGAGCATGAAACTCATGAAAGGAAATCCAATGTATCATTGCTAGGAGGGGAAAATCCAATTTATTTGTGAAGTTCAACATAATTTGATATTAACCAACAGTACAATTTATCAACACTCATAGCTCTCTGAGAAACAAAATTGTTTTCTATATTAAAGTGTTTGAGCACAAACATTTACTGTTGTTATTCTGTCCACTGAAACTAACTAACCTACTACTCTCCCACGGCTTGACAGAGCTTGTGCAACATAAGTCATTTTAGCATGTTGTGGGAATGAAACTGTTATGACTTATATAACTTCTTACATTTTGTAATATTTAACAAAAGAATCAGGAGAACAGTATGAAATATTTGGGGAATATACACCTATTCAGAAATCATCACAGAATTGTTAACCTGGGTTAGAGCAACTAAAATTAATTAAAAGATTTTCAAAAAGCTGAATTTTAATGACAGGTTTTGTGCAGACATGACCCATGATGGTTTTGTTTAGTGGTCCAGTTGAAGGATTAAAAAATATTTTGTGTAGTTTGTCAACAATGTAATGGACATAATTTCATATACTTTATGTCTAGTGCTTTGGGGTATAAAAGTATTTTATTTGAGCCAGTTCTAGGGTTTTCATTATTTGTGTCATAAGGTAAAATGTTATGGCTGCATTTAAAAGCAAAACATGAACAAAATCTATTATCGCCTATAGAACAGGGGTGTCAAACTCAAGGCCCACAGGCCAGATCCAGCCTACTGCTTAGATCTGGCCCACAGGCCCACCATGGAAACAGTGAAGGACTGGTCCATAGCGCCTCTGCCAGTGAAAATGGAGTCCAGATGGGTCATGGGCAGCCTCCTGGGCTCCGTTTTCACTGGCAGAGGGCTGCAGAAGGCTGTTACAGCCAAAAACAGAGTCTCGATGAGCTGACCATGCCCCCCGGCCCCCCACGAGGTCAAACACAACCCTGATGCAGCCCTCAGTGAAATCGAGTTTGACACCCCTGCTATAGAATAATAAGTTTTATTACAGTATATAATCATAAAACTCAATAACAACAGACCTTTTCTCAACTTGTTTAAGCAAATTATGCAAACCTAAGACATTAATAGATAAAGACATGATTAAAAAATAGAGAATATGCAAGGCACAGCCAAAAAGGCTAGTGTGGGGAAATTTGAAGTCAACTTTTCTTTCAGTAATATTAGTTGAGTGGGTAGAACATATTGACATATCTATCTGGCTGAATCAAGCATTCCATTTTTTGCTATATCTAAAAAGAAACTCAATTTTGGGTGTAATGTTGGCTCTTCGTTATGAAAGTCCATGCTTTTTCTCTGCCTGCCATAAAATCACAGTAACTCTATAAATCAAATCCTCTTCCAATTCTAGAGAACTTAATGTTTTCTTGCTAGCAATAATTGCACTACAGTTTGCTATTACTGCTATCCAACAATTTGGTCATTTGGGAGTCTTAAGGTGACTTCTCCAAAGTGGACTTTACCAGCTTAAGATGCTTTCCACTACGAACTCAATTACTGCATCCAATTTCTTTGAATTGAAGGCAACGACAATCTTCAACAGGTATTTTTTTTTAAATCCCGTAATGTAGGGCTCATGCAGAAAATCTGATTT